>NC_132882.1:45628553-45888553 GCF_030463535.1 Salminus brasiliensis
TGTAGCTAACAAGCAATAGAAACGTATACGCCACCAATTAGCACTGGAGATACAAGGCTAATGTCGCTAACAAGCAATAGAAACGTATACGCCACCAATTAGCACTGGAGATACAAGGCTAATGTCGCTAACAAGCAATAGAAACGTATACGCCACCAATTAGCACTGGAGATACAAGGCTAATGTCGCTAACAAGCAATAGAACCGTATACACCACCAATTAGCACTGAACCAGTTAGCAATAGAAACATATACGCCATCAATTAACACTGAACCAGTTAGCCATAGCTCCAGTGCTAATCATAGCTCCGGTGCTAATGTCGCTAACAAGGAATAGAAATGTATATGCCACCAATTAGCACTAAAGCTATGAAGCTAATGTGGCTAATATAAGCACTGGAGCAATGAGGCAGTGGTTCTGTATAGAACCCTAATATCTCATAGAACCATTTGGATAATTCCGTTGTTCTTTACCTATTTAAGGGTTCTTTAAATGTATAGGTTCTATATAGAACCTTAAAAATGGTTCTGCTGTCAAAGAACCATGTGTCAGTACAATGTGGAACCCTCTTTCAGGTGTGTGTGCTTGTGATGTAAGAAATGTAATTCATTTGGTTCTGTGACCGGTTCTAAAGTGTTCCTGCAGGTTCAGGGAGTTCTGGTTCTCCTTGTGTAAAGCAGTGTTCCGTGTCTCCCCCCACACTGTGTTCTAGAGCGGCTGTATTGATTGGCTCGGCCGCGCTGCTATATTTAGCTCGGGAGCCCGGGGGGATGCCCTCCTGCTTTGTTCCCGGCTTATTATCCGTAATGAGGCGCAGGTTGAGGAGGACCGCCGCAGTTCTGCTGTGTGTTTTTGTTCCGTGGTGGAGAACCGGCGGAGGCGGCTCGGAGGAGGAGGAGGAGCGCCGGGGGAATAAGGGCACAGCACACAAACAGAACATCCAGCTGACAAACACACTCCGACAGGGGGCCTTTAGCCGTGGTCCAAACACACCCGGAGCGCTCCACTGTGTTCCACTGCACTCAGAAAGAAGGGCTCCTCCAGGGTTCTTTAGCGAAGATTCCGTATAGAACCGCTTGGATCCGCCCAAAGTAGAAGAACCCTTTTTCAGTGCTATATAGAACACGTAGAATGTAGAGCTCGGAATACCTGCTAAACAATATCCCCCAAAAAGGTTCTTTAGTAAGGATTCAGTGCTTCTATCTAGAACGTCTAGAACAACTCAAAGAACAGTTTCCATGCTTAAGTGGATCTTCAGATTGGTAGAATACCTTTTAGGCCCGTAGTTGGTTCTGTGTAGCCCCGAAAAGGGCTCCACTGTCAGTACGAGTCGTAGAACTCTTCAGTACTATGTAAGGGTTCTATCTTCAAGGGTACTTTAGTAATGGTAATGGTTCTATATAGAACCATCACAACTCAAAAAGATCCATTTAGCTGCTTAAATGGTTCTTTGCCGGGTTAATCGGTTCCTTAGATTGTTGGAAAACCACGCTTTGAGAACCCTCTTTCAGTATCACGTAGAACCCTTTTTTGTGTAGAACCCGGAATACCTGCTAACATCTATGCTCTTTTTCAGGGGTTCTTAGATAGGGACTATATAGATTGACATAGTTCCATGCCGGTTTTTAAGGTTCCTCAGATGGTAGTACCCTTTTGTAGATGGTTCTGTGCAGAACCCTTGAAAAAGTAGATCTGTGTAGCCCCAGCAAGAACACTGTGGCTGTATTCGACCACTGAGCGACTCTCTGTGTTCCTCTGTGTTCCCCGCAGTGGACGTTAAGCCTGACGTTCCGCTGGCCCTGGAGCCGGTGTCTCCGCTGGACCTGCGGACGGACGGCAGGACGCTGGACCCCAACGTGTGGGAGCGGCAGCTGCAGCAGGAGCTCCTCCTCATCCAGAAGCAGCAGCAGATCCAGAAGCAGCTGCTCATAAACGAGTTCCAGAAACAGCATGAGAACCTGCTCCGCCAGCACCAGGCCCAGCTGCAGGAACATCTGAAGGTGAGGAGAACACCCGCCGATTACACCAATTAGAACCCGTTAGGTTCTCAGTAGCACTGCTCGTATCAGACAGGACCGCTGCAAGGAGATGGAGATACAAGCTTTCAGCATGTAGGTGTGTAACGTGCACGTCGGCTCTCTCTCTCAGCTGCAGCAGGAGCTTCAGGTGATGAAGCAGCAGCAGGAGCAGCTGGAGAAGGAGAAGAAGCTGGAGCAGCAGAACCAGGAGAGGGAACTGGAGAGAAATCGCCGCCAGCAACAGGCCCTCATCCTCAGGAGCAGGGAGCGGGCCCGAGAGAGTAAGAGCCCTGACCTGCACACACACACACACACACACACACACACTTCACACCCAGTTCGGTCAGAACGTTTATTTGAGAACCTGACAGCGTTCTCTTTACTGGTGCAGCACCTCCACTCTCCAGTAGGGGGAGACATTTGTTCATTTGTCTTATATAAGTGTGGTTCTAAGGCTTTGTGGAAAATATGGAAATATGGGACATTAATGAGTTATAGCTATAATTCTGAGCATCCTGCGGTGGGGTTGTCCCGATACCGTCAGTTGGACTTGATAACGGGTCGATAAGCTTTTTATCACACTGCGATGCTTTAGAATACTACACAGTAAACAGATACTCTATTTAAAGGAGCCATACCTTACATTTTTGCTATTCTTTCACTAGGTCCACTTATAGGCAATTGCTGTTATTATTATTTAATATATTTCATGTAATTACACTGTATCTCACTATAATTTGTATCACACCATGATACTTTAGAATACTATAGAGCCGATCCCCTACATTTTTGCTATTTTTCTTAAGGCCACGTACAGGCTTTATTTTTCTTCTTCTTATTATTATTATTGTTATTATTATTGATTATATATTTTATTTTATGTAATTACATCACACTATCACTCATTTGTTTCACACTATGATACTTTGGAATATTATATAGTAAACAGATTCTCTATTTAAAGTGGGCATACTCTTCCTTTTTATCTATTTTTCATTAGGTACACTTATAGGCTTATTACACTTATTATTATTCTTAATATTGTTATTATAATTACTTATATTTAATATAATATATTTCATGTCATTACACTGTATCACACTACAATACTTTAGAATACTATATAGTATACAGATACTCCATTTAAATGGCTCAAATCCTACATTTTGGCTGTTTTTCCTTAGGTTTACTTTTATTATTATTATTATTATTATTATTAATTATTAATTAATTATTACTGATTTATGTAATTACACTATTACACTATTACTATTTTATTTCACACTACACTGCTTTGGAATACTATATAATATACATATGTGCTATTTAAAGGAGCCATACCCTACATTTTGGCTGTTTTTCATTAGGTCCACTTTTATGATGATTATTATTATTATTATTACTGATATTATTTTTGTAATTAAACTGTATCACACTGTCACTGTCATTTGCTTCACACTGCGATACTTTAGAATACTGTACAGTATACAGACACTCTATTTAAAGGGGCCATATCCTACATCCTACATATCCTACATTTCTCATTAGGTCAACTTATAGGCTGTATTATTATTATTATTATTATTATTATTATCTTTATTATTATTAACTTGGCTGCCCTGTATTGTGACTCGTAAAAAAACCCCCAAAAAAACAAAAAACAGCCAGACTGAAACCCTCCTAATAACTCACAGCCGTGTAAATGGGCGGGGCTTAAGGCTGGATAGGTGAATGCATGCGCTGTATAGGAAATTCAGATTTACATGGTTTGAGTCCTTTACCTAAAGACACTTTCTCTAGAGTACGGAATTGTTTGCCGTGGTGTTGATGAGTTCTTCACCTCCAGGCTCTAAACATGCAACTGTTACCCTCTGATTTGACTCTTATTTCAGCGCTAATGCTAAGAAATGCCCTTTCTGAACCAGTGCGTATTCAGACTGACCAGCCCTGTGGTGCCACAGGTGCAGTGGCAAGCACAGAAGTCAAGCAGAAGCTCCAGGAGTTCCTGTTGAACAAATCCACGAAGGACATGCTCCCCAACGGACTCTGCAATGGGCTCACAAACAGCTCCAGACTCTGGATCACGTAAGTAGAGCAACGGCCCACTAGTGTACATATTCTCTAATTAAAGAGCCCATACCCTACATTTGGGCTATTTCTTCTTATAGGCTTTACTATTATTATTATTAATATTTTTTATTATTACTGATATAATTTATGTAATTACACTGTATCACATCATTACTGCTTTGGAATACTATATAGTATACATATGTGCTATTTAAAGGAGCCATACTCTATATTTTGGCTGTTTTTCTTTAGGTTCACTTTTAGTATTATTATTATTGTTATTATTATTACTGATATAATTTATGTAATTACACTGCATCACACCATTACTATATTTTATTTCACACTTCACTGCTTTGGAATACTATATAATATACATATGTTCTATTTAAAGGAGCCATACTCTACATTTTAGCTGTTTTTCTTTAGGTTCACTTTTAGTATTATTATTATTGTTATTATTATTACTGATATAATTTATGTAATTACACTGCATCACACCATTACTGCTTTGGAATACTATATAGTATACATATGTGCTATTTAAAGGAGCCATACTCTACATTTTAGCTGTTTTTCTTTAGGTTCACTTTTAGTATTATTATTATTGTTATTATTATTACTGATATAATTTATGTAATTACACTGCATCACACCATTACTATATTTTATTTCACACTTCACTGCTTTGGAATACTATATAATATACATATGTTCTATTTAAAGGGGCCATACCCTACATTTGGGCTGTTTTTCTTAGGGGCATTTTTTTCATTAGGTCCACTTACAGGCTATTGTTATTATTATTATTATGATTATTACTGATATATTTCAAGTAATTAAACTCTGTCACACTATCACTGTCATTTGTATCACACCACAATGCTTTGAAACACTAGCATACATATTCTCTAATTAAAGAGCCCATACCCAAAATTTGGGCTATTTCTCACTAGGTCTAGGTTTAGTTGCTAGGTGCTAAATGGCTCAGTGCTGGCAGGTATTTCTCAGGGCACGGAAGGCAGACCTTACTGTGATTAACAGCTTCGTTAATCTCCATCCGGCTCATTTCGCCTCTCCTTTGTGTTCAGGGCGTCCCATCACACCTCTCTGGAGCAGAGTTCACCTCCGCTGGGGGGAGTTTCTCCTTCCTACAGGTACCCGCTGCCGCCCCTGCAGGACTACAGGGACGATTTCCCTCTGAGAAAGACAGGTACGGCCACAAGCTGCATGCACTGAAGCTGAGGGAGACGTGTGTTTGTGTTCGGTGTACATTTTGGCCATTTTATCGGAAACACCTGCTATGTTTTCCATGGTACAGTCCGTTTCGCCGTTTAGAGCGATTCTGACGTGGGCCGGGGGCGACCGGTCAAACACTACAGCTATAAACACACTGTCCGTCCAGCGCTTATTTGAACCGACCGGCCTGCCTAATCATCTCGGATTAGTTCGTTTACATTCGGAAGGCCGAGCCAGGCGGGCCAGGCGGAGAAGCGATTGAGCAGGTAGAGCTGTTTACCCTCGTAATTGGAAAAGACACAAAGGGGAAGGAATGTCGCAGCAGTTCTGTGACCTCACACCACAGCTATGAACCCACCTCGGGCCGGCCAAACCAAGCGGGAGCCGTGAGCCCCTCTGACGCCGACTTCCCACGAGGCTAGCGCTAACACTGCGCCAACAAACCTGAGCTGCTTTCTGTGGAAAAGTCCGGGATTTCTCAGAGCTCCGGAGAAATGACCCCCCCCCTCCCCCCCCCCCCAAATTATCCGAGTTCAGCTCTGAGCCGGAAAAGCGGAGAGTTTACCTCAGCGAGCTGAGAGGAATTTCATTACTGACATCAGGCAAATGTGGACCTGTGTGTGTGTGTGTGTGTGTCGGCTCTCCCGGGTCTGAGCAATTCTGGGAAAAAGGATACGTAAAAAATAAACATGCACAGAGCGAGCGATTAAACGCTCAGCACATTTCAGCATCGGTTTGCATTCGTTTCAGTAATCGCTCAACTCTTCATTAAAGGGGCGATATGCAAAACCGTTGCAGAACCATTCAGTCCCTGAAAGGTTCTGAAGCTAAGCTGCCGAAACTGATCGTTCCCAATTCAGTGTTTTTGAGAACTCAGTCAAACACCTTCTCAGACTGTTTACACACCCTGTCCAGCCTATTGCACTTTAGCCCCGCCCATTCACGCACACTTTAAAAGTTATGAAAAGGAGTGGCGACAAATCAGAACAGAGCTCATTTGCATCACTCATTAATCCTAAAGTCTGAAAAATAAAGAATTTATTTCTCCACACGCACTGCATTTCGTTTAGCTCCGCCCAGACAGCCTACATCAGTTTAGCTCCGCCCATTCACACACTGACCTTATAAGGAACCTTTTAGCTCGGAATGCTTTCTGAATGAGGCACACTTGATGTGCCAGGCAATCAGAACAAAGCTCATTTACATTTATGTTTTAAAGGGCCCGTATGTGAAGCCTAGTTCCTGTGCTACTGTTTATTTACTGCATTTACAGACAATTTTGACGATCTTTTTTTAGTCACTGTTTACTTTAATGTGGGTTTGTGCGAGGGCCAAATGCTCCCCCTGCTGGCTGTTCATGTGATCATTAGCAGTGAAAAAGGGGGAATTTTATACTACAGCCAAAGGGAGCCAGGAGACGCCACAGCAGATTAAGGCTGAGGCGGCTGGAGTGCGTTGTTAGGCAGAGGTTGAGCCGTGCTTTAGCCGAACCGCCTCCGACAATACGACAGACCCCAGAAAAAAAACATCCAGCACAAAAGCGTCACCAGCGCTCGTCACGTAGCCTCTCTGCGCCGCGTGCTGGACGGAAATAGCCCTGACTGGGGGGCTTGTGATGTTTTTGCGGGCAGGAATAGTCCAGCCTAAAGGAACGGAGGGGCAGTTTGACCCAGTTCCGAAACATGTGAGGCAGGTGTGTCCGAGACCCATCATAAGCTCGGCTTATAGCATATCACAAGCTTTTATGAAGCAAAAACAATCATAATTCATATTTACACGAGCTTTCACTTCCTCACTGTGCTGAGAGCGGAGAGGGGGGGTGGGTGGGGGTTGTGGGGGGCAGCGCTGGAGGAACATGCTTCATAAAAGGGCAGCTGTTGCATCAGAGGGTCCGAGTCCCTCAGGCGGGACGCAGCTCTGTTTTCCTGTGCCTGATGAAAGCGATGCAGGCGCATATGCAGATGCATAGCAACCACTAAGCAACACCACTGCAACCACCTAAAAGGGCATTGCTACCATGTAGCAATATTACAGCACCCACCTAGCAACCACTAAGCAGCTCCATAGCAACCACTAAGCGACACCACTGCAACCACCTAAAAGGGCATTGCAACCATCTAGCAATATTACAGCACCCACCTAGCGACCACTAAGCAGCTCCAGAGCAACCACTAAGCGACACCCTAGCAACCACCTAAAATGCCAATCAATATTACAGCACTTGTCTGTCAACCACTTTGCATCACAGTAGCAACCAGCTGAGGGACCATAGCAAGCACCTGGGATACCATAGCATTCACTTAGCAACACCATAGCAACCACTACAAAACACTATAGCAAACCACCTGGGATACCATAGTAACCACCTAGCACCTAGGATGATAAGACAGGATGTAGTTCCAGCCTTTAGCTGGATGTTTGAGTGTGTTCACAGGGAGTCCAGTGTCACGTCAGGGGCCGAACACGTGTCGGCCGACTGAGGGAATCTGGACTCGGGTCACTCATGGTACTTTAATATACGGCAGAACCGCAGTGCGTAGGCCGGTTCTGTTCTGCACACCTGCTGAAGTCTAACTCACTCTGAGACAACGTAATAACTGCAGCACGCCACGCTGAGGAACCTCTGGCGGTGCTTTCAGACGCGGAACCGGAGCTGATTTATGGTTCTGCCTTGTGTGGATTGCTGTTTGGCTTGGCCTTTGGCTCCGGTGCTGGCTAACATCAGGCAGGTGCTCTGGACCCCTGTCTGACCGCAGTGTTTTCCTGTTGCATCGCCCGCCATCCCAGCCCCCTGCTGCGCCCTCCTCCCAGTAACCTTTCGTCTCCGTGCTGATGGGATGCCGTTCCCGTGGTGACTGCTTGTGATGTGGGGTAAAAATAGCAGGCCTCACCCTGCACCCCTTCCTTTTCAAACGGCTGCTGACGCTAAAGTGAATGCCTGATCTAGAGCCCTTTGAACTTAGAACCCTGTTGACTCAGAACCCAGAGCACATAGATCCCATGAACTCATGGTACCCAGAAACATGAACCATTGAGAAACATAGAACCATGAGAATACAGGAACCTAGAACCTAGATGGCCCTGAGAGCATGGAGACCTTAAGCTCTGTGAACCTAGAACTTTGCAAACGTAAGGAACCCGTACTTGAACTTGAACCCTGAGAACTTGCAAGTCTTGGGGCATAGAAATGTGAATCTAGAACCCTGGGAATGCTGGGAATGGAACATAGAACCATGGAAACAGAACCCAGCAGCAGACCTAGAACTCAGGGAACACAGAACCTTGAGAACACTGATATAGTGGCCAGGATTTTTTCCGTCAAAATAGAAGGATTCAGCTCCAGGGACTCTTCTGAAGCGCAGTGTGTGTGTGTGTGTGTGTGTGTGTGTGTGTGTGACTGTGTATGTGTGTGTGTGACTGTGTATGTGTGTGTGTATGTGTGTCAGTGTGAGTGTGAGAGAGAGTGTGGGTGAGAATGCATCTCCTCTGACTCAGCCCTTATGACTCCCTAGCCTTATGACACAGATACTACACAACAACACATTACTCACACACACACACACACACACACACTCCCAACAGTCGAGAACCACTGTTTTCTAATCCTTACATAAAGCCTCCTGTTAGACAGTCAAGAGCACTGAGTGTGTGTGTTGTGCTGTGACTAAGACTATACACACACACACACACACACACACATATATTTCATTATACCATTATGGTCATAATGTTTTGGCTACACTGTATTCTGCTGAGGGTCAGACCGTTATGTCCAGATGACTGTCCAGACCCTCAGAGCATCTCTCAAATGGCTCCAGTAAATCATAGTAGGTCATAATGTTTTGGCCCTTCAGATGATCCTGACTCAGTTCCAGTCCTGTCTCGTGTATTGACCTGCTGCAGCCTGGGAGAACCCGTGTGCTCCAGTGTACTACAAGCACCGCGTAGAACCCTTTCAGCTTTGACGGTCTGCTGTAAGCGATGTCCTGCTGTGTTTTCTCCGCAGCCTCAGAGCCCAATTTGAAGGTGCGCTCCAGGCTGAAGCAGAAGGTTGCAGAGAGGAGGAGCAGCCCCCTTCTGAGGAGGAAAGAAGGGGCCGTCATGACACCGTTCAAGAAAAGGGCCCTGGAGCTGCTCGGTAAGAGAGACTCCACCAGAGCTGAGTTAAAGGGGTGGTCCGGTGTGTATCACCCTGACCTCTATCTGCTGTATCTGTAGAGTACGGTCCATCACCACAGACCCTCATTTCTACACGATTCCCTGAACTCAGTAAAGAGCAGAAACTCACTGACTCTAATCTCACTGATAATAGAAGTCAATGGGCAGATGAGTTAAAGGGGTGGTCCGGTGTGTATCATCCTGACCTCTATCTGCTGTATCTGTAGAGTACGGTCCATCACCACAGACCCTCATTATTTCAACACGTCCGTATAATTAGATACGTTGGGTTTTTTTGGTTCTCATGCTAGCTATCTTTCCGTCCACAGAGTCCAGCAGCAGTAGCAGTGCCCCAGGCTCAGGCCCCAGCTCCCCTAATGGAGCCTCCAGCGCCCTGGGGGCTGAAAATGGGCCGTCTTCCCTTCCAACCACCACCAGAACTGAGGTACTAAAACCGCTAAGCCTTCAACCGCTAACTCAGCAGCAGCATGTCTGTGCTTCCTCTAGATGTTAGCACTGGAGCTACAAGGCTAATGTGGCTAACAAGTACTGGAAGCTTGTGGTCATCCCTCGAACAGATATGCTTATGTGGTTTCAGACTTATCTAGAACCTGGACCGAAGCACAGATCAGAGGTAAACACTGTAAGCCATGTTAGCCATGTAGCTCCAGGCTGTAAGCTTAAACGATCGCGAAAGGAGTTGCCTACGAATTCAGGCTCGCAACAGGTCAACGACAAAGCAGTAATGCTAAAGGAATGCGGGTGGACGTCAGACTCCGCACACACACACACACACACACACACACACACACACCCCAGTGACCCGGCCTACACTGCGCTGGTGCAGCTATGAAAACAGAGAGTGCTCCTTTCAGCCTTCGGCTCGCTCGTCCGTCACAGTCCAGTGGAACTGGCTCCCAGCACAGACAATAAAGCCAGTCCGCTTCCTCTCGGGGCCCGGCTCCAGAGCCCTCTTCACTGGCTCTGCCACGGTGAAAGAGATGCTCTATACGGCATATGACAAAAGTATTGGGACACCTGCTCGTTCATTGTTTCTTCTGGAATCAAGGGTATTCAAAAGAGCTTATCCTGCTTTTGTTGGAGTACTGGATGGAGCTCCACCACCATCATTCCACTGCTCCACAGCTCCTCAATGCTGGGGGGCTTTTTTACACCCCACTAGCCCACGCCTGGCATCATTAGGCAGCATGGAGCCAATAGGGTCATGATGTAGATCTGCACCAGAGAGTCAGAGATTCTATTGGCAGTACTTCTTCTCTACAGGGACTAGACAAGCTGTGTGTGAGTGTGTGCATTTGCACATCTGCACGTTCATTAGAAGGGGTGTCCACAAACATTTGGACACGTAGTGTAAGTGAGTTGGGTTAGTTTTGTGACCTCACTGAAGTGTTCAATTGGACCGTTCAGAACAGGGGGTGAGCGGTACGTGCTGGAATCTACAGTGTTTACATTCACAACAGTCCTAGATGTGAAGTGAGGAACATCGGAACGACCTGGCGGCTCGGTTCTGTCCGGGGGTGTTCTACGGCGGGTGTCCGAAACGACAGGTCTGTGTGCAGCTGTGTTATTCTGCAGCACCACTGTTTACACTCCCACAGACCTCCAGAGCAGCGGCCACCTCGGGAACGCCCGTTAATCCGCGGCCCGGCCCGGGAGGCCGAGCTTAATTGATCCGCCAGCCGCTGGTAGTAGCCTACGACACGCTAACAGAGCAAACAAGCCGGGCGGCGATCTTATTGACACAGGCGGAACGTAGGGTGCAGCGGGCCGGCAGGACGGGTGACTGCCCGCCTTGTTTGTGATCTGTAACTCTGGGTATCCTCTTTCAGAGCCAACGGCTCCCCCGGGTCACATAAAGGCCGGATATCCACCTACAGGTCAGCCAATATGCAGAGTAGGGGGGGGGGGAGAATAAACAGGGCCGCTCCGTGACCACATGCCGCTGGACCGTCCTGCTGTTTGCAGGAAGCGTGAGCTCTCGGACAGTGGAGAGATCAAACCTGGTTCCTTAAAAATGAAAATCAGGGTACTATAAGGAACCTTAAGGAACCTAAAATCAAGAACCTTTTAAGGGGAACACTTTTTTGGTGCAGGATGCCAACCCCGTGGTTACGTAGGACTATCACGTCCTGGTCTTGGTCTGAAACTAAGCTGGAAAAAAAGCTCGGGTCACATTTCTTTATTTTGTGATGTCACAAAAAACAGCACATTTGCATATATATTCACTTCACAGTTTAGCCCCGCCCATTCACGCTGAAGTTATGCACTATATAGAAATTGTCTAAAAAAAATTGTCACAAAAAAACTGCATATTTAAATGACCATTTATTCAGACTACAGCAGTTTAACTCCGCCCATTCTCCCTAAAGTTATATAGCAGATATAAATATTATAACAAACATATAACAAACAAACATACCTTCCATTTATGAAATCCCAGCTGCGAAAACAGTCCATGATCTCCCAACAACTAACAGTATCCTCCCGTTCAACCTATAGCAGTTTAGCCCCGCCCATTCTCCCTAAAGTTATGTATACAGTATATAAATATATATATAATATTGTTTCTTTTTTTTAAAGTTGCCCATATATGGTAAAGAAGCTGCCAAAATAACCCATTTCCAGTTGATTGTTTTTGTGATGTCACAAAAACCTCCATATTTACATAAATTTGTCTCTTAAAGGCACAGTTACAAAAACAGGCTGTTAAATTTTAAAGGAGTTTTTGTTTCGATAAGTAAAATGGTGGATATGGTGGATTTAAAGAACAATAGTCCGTGACGCTTATGATGTGAATTATGTGTAATAGCTGTATATGTATATTAGCTCTCATTGTTTATCATAAATTGGCCATAATTGGCATTTTTGCTTGTTTTATGGTGTGAGATGATCTGCAGATCACTGCTAATTAACAATTAAATAATAATAATAATTATTGAGAAAATGACTTTAAGCCCGTTCATAACACTGACGAATCAGTCGATTCATCCTATTAGACTTACAGACTACATTTCAGCTCATCATTTTTTCCAAGTCCACCAGTTAAAGGCGGTCCCAGAACCCATGCGTTCCGGCCCAGAACCGTTTAGGAGTCTTTATTTTTACGAATGAACTTCAGAACTGTCGAGGCATCATGCTGTCTTCAGGGCTGGGCGTTTATAAGGATCAGGAGAGGCTCCGCGGTTCTGTTCGCTCTAGTACATTAAAGTTTATTGTGCTGCTGCTGTTGCTCTCTCCAGCCATCTCCGCGGTGGGATTTCAGAATCGCTCGGGTTCCTTACATCTCTCTCTCTCTCTCTCTTTTCCTCCTGTCAGCGCTGGCCTTCACAGCCTAAGCTGCTCGGCCCTGAGGGTCCGGCGTCCGTGCTGAGCCTTTACACGTCTCCGTCTCTGCCTAACATCAGCCTCGGCCTGTCTGCTGCTGCTGCTTCTCCTCCAATCGGCGTGAGTTACCCATCTCTGCTGTGCTCTTAAAGGGGAACTCCACTGATGTTTGAAAATTCTCTGCGTAATTCAGAGTGAGAGCCGAGCTGATCCAGAGTCGAGTTCAGGGTGAAACTGAGCTTCACTGTGGAGAAAATGACCCGCTCTGATTTCTGTACAGTGGTTCTGAAGTTATGTAGTAGATATAAATATAAAAAAAATGCATAAAACAAACATACCATCCATTTATGAAA
The DNA here is from genome assembly GCF_030463535.1 of Salminus brasiliensis. Classification (NCBI taxonomy): domain Eukaryota; kingdom Metazoa; phylum Chordata; class Actinopteri; order Characiformes; family Bryconidae; genus Salminus; species Salminus brasiliensis. Next base: position 45,641,738 of record NC_132882.1, read on the forward strand.
ACGCAGCTGCGAAAAACAGTCCATGATCTCCCAACAACCAACAGTATCCTCCCATTCAACCTATAGCAGTTTAGCCCCGCCCATTCTCGCTGAAATTGGGCGGGGACCAGGTGTCAGTCACCATGACTACAACATAGATACAGCCTATAATTTATCTCCTTTCCAAAGTCTTCTGAGTTTTATATGGAATGATGATGATGATGATGATGATGAAGGTAAAATAGTGAATAGAGAATCTGAACTAATGCAGTTCTCTTTAGGGACTACTTTCTGTAGCTGCACTACACCCTGCAGCATGTATCCCTCCACCATTTTAATGATCTGATTTTAAAAGCAGGTTCTAGAGCCGAACTCTTCTCAGAACTCTGGTAGAACAGTGTCTCAGGCATCAGGCAGCGTCTTCATCACCATTAGGTGAAGAACTTTCTGTGAGGAGCTTTTATTATTAGAGCTTCAGACGTCTGCTTCCCTTCAGTAAATGTAAAAGACATTTTAATAAAAATGGTTGGTCAAAAATGGACCTTTTTAATGGCTTTATTAAAACAAAGCTCATTTTCCTCTCTGTACGAGGAAGTCCACCAGTCCCTTCCTTCCCACAAACGATAGCCCTTCTGTGTCTCTCTCGGAGGATCCTGAATATACCGTGAGCGTTTACGCTGATAAATGAAAGGAAATGTCGTTTAGGGCCCCGCTGAACCATGCATTGTGGTGCCTGTTGAAAGACTAGCCATCACCGACTGTCTGGATGATATGTATGGCCTCAGGGTACCGACCCCCTGACCTTGGGAGATTTTATAGGCCTTAGATAAATATTGTGCTTAAGTGTCTGGTGTCAGTTGCGCTCCAGTCTTCCCCGGCCACCTCATCCATTACTGCTGTTTAGAGAGGCCGAGCCAGAGTAATCAAGTGCAGCTCCAGATAGTGTTCACTCTCTAACCTCACTTTACATGAGAACGCCATCAGCTCATTACTGGGAACCGGACAAATCGGACCGGTGCAGAAAAAGGTGCAGACACATCAGCAGCACATCGTCCAATCAGAGCGTCAGAATCTCTGTAAATGCCTGGGAGTGAGGTTCTGTGCTCCTGTGCTCAGGACCTGATTAAACTCTAGTTAAGACCAGATTAAGACATGACTAAGATCTGGTTAAACAATGACTAAGATTTGGTTGAAAATATCTTTAATAAGACCGGACTTAACCATGGCTAAGATCTGATTAAACCGGGTTAAGACCTGACTAAGACTTGTTTGAAAATGGATTATTAAGACCAGACTAAACCATGACTAAGGCTTGGTTTAGCCTTTTTAAGACATGATTGAACTCTGGTTAAGACCGGACTAAGACATGACTGAGATCTGGTTGAACCAGGCCAAGACTTGGTTGAACCTGGTTAAGACCTGATTGAACTCTGGTTAAGACCGGACTAAGACATGACTAAGATCTGGTTGAACCTGGTTAAGACCTGATTGAACTCTGGTTAAGACTGGACTAAGACATGGTTGAACTTCAGTAAATGTAACCTGGTTAAGACTTGGTTGAACTCTGGTTAAGACTAGACTAAGACATGACTAAGATCTGGTTAAACCTGGTTAAGACCTGATTGAACTCTGGTTAAGACCGGACTAAGACATGGCTAAGATTTGGTTAAGCCGTGGCTGAGACCTGATTAACCCTGAAGGCTGGTGGATCTAACGGGCTGTGTGTGTTTCCTCCCTCAGGCTGGTTTGGGGATGAAGGAGAAGCATGCTGAGGGCAGTGCGATGTTGGGCCTGTCTGCTCACGTCCTCGGCCCTGTGCCCCTACCTGTTGCTATGGACACAAAAGTGAGCAGCAGCCAGCAGGCCCTCCTGCAGCACCTCCTGCAGAAGGAGCAGCTTCGCCAGCAGAAGATCCTGTCCACCGGTGAGAGCCTCAGCAACATGTGCACACGTCAACAATGGGCCATAATACTCCCGTTTCTATGGTTACACTACATCCATTTCCATGGTTACCCACTACCATAGCTACATTTCTGTGGTTGCACTAAACTTATTTGCATGGTCACGATACACCCGTTTCCATGGTGACACTATAAATATTTCCATGGTAATGCTACCTGTTTTCTTGGTTATGACATACCCATTCCCATGGTTACACTATATGCATTTCTGTTGTTCCACAGAAGTACACTCATTTCCTTGGTTATGACATACCCGTTTCCATGGCTACACTACTCCTGTTACCATGGTTACACTATACTAACTTCCATGGTAACTTGAGATCTCAATTTCCATAGTTAGACTCTACCCATCTCTCTGGTTACAAGCGACACACACACATTCCCATGGTGCCGTCACACTGATTTCCATGGTTCCATCGCTGCCGCCTTTGTCCCCCTATGCTGACCATCTCTCTCCTCTCTCCAGGTCCAGGTTCGGTGTCCGTGCACCCTCCGTCTCCGCTGGCCATGAAGGAGCGCTCCACCAGCAGCATGCGGCCCAAACTGCAGCGCCACCGCCCGCTGAACCGCACACAGTCCGCCCCGCTGCCTCAGGGCATGCTGGCCCAACTCGTCATCCAGCAGCAGCACCAGCACTTCCTGGAGAAGCAGAAACAGTATCAGCAGCAGATCCACATTAACAAGGTGAACATATACAGTTATTATATTAAATATAGACACATAAATATATAAGAACAGCGTGCACTCATATATGACCCATCTCGTCCAAGAGTGTAGTTTGGACCAAATCTAGCCAATAGGGTGTTTTCTGAGTAAGCAGTGTAGTTCTTCTGTAAGTCGTCGGCTAAATTTAAATTAATTTGTGATTTTATCCAAATGTACAATGTACAATTTTCCCAGACTAGAAAATAAAATAAACCGTTAAAGGACTGATTCAGTCAGCACTGCAACACCTAAATTGCTGTCATTAACAGCCTAGGCAAACTTCGTCAACAGTCAGACGTTCGTGGCTATCTTGGCAGTGCATTGTCAACACAGACACGTGCAGCCTGACGCTTGTACCCCCCTACGCTTTACACCACTGAAAAATCAATCCGCCAAGGTCAGAATGACCGCACCTGGCTCTTAAAGGGAGCGTCGAGAGACAAGCTGATTGGTTCATTGTTGCACGTTACGCCCAAAAAAACACGCCCCTGATTAATTAAGAGACTCAGGACAGCCGAGCCTGCAGATCACTACAATAGTGCCCAAAAACTTCAACTTTTCCAAAAGCAGCTGATATCCCGTCTTAGCCGAAATGCTAGGCTACATCCGTTGCTTCAGCGCCGGTGGCTTTCAAGCAGCCTTTCTTCCTCAGATTGGAGCGGAGGGTTAAAGAGAATACGTCCTCTTGTTCTCGTGTGGATATATTTGTGTTTCTGTGGCTCTGGTGACCTCGGCCGTCCGTCTCGGCGTAATTACGCCACTGAGCGTGCGAGGCTAGCGACGAGGGAGGCTGGCTCCCTGAAAGGCCCCATTGTGTGTTCGAGCTCTCAGATTGATCTGCTCTATTACTGCTGGAGGAGCTGTGGGAAATCCAAGGCTACAAGTGCAGTTCTCCGACCCGAAGATCAAAAGTGTTCGTGGGGAAATCACCCCTGCGCTAACACGCGCACCGGGCTCATTGTTATGGTGGCCCCAGTTACAAGGACCTCCACATCCAATTTGGCTAATTTTGCACATTTAACGGAATGGGTTGACCAAATAAATCTGCTGTACCCGCTCGAAACGGATGCTGTCAATCATCCGAGACATGAAGACTAAATCTTACTAAATCGGGCTTCTTTTCTTTAGCGCTGCGATGCTAACGTTGCTAAAGACCATAGTCTGGAGTCCAGAGTCTACACGCTTCTCTCACAGTGCTCGAACCACATCCAGAGGGTTCAGTGAGGTGGCACACTTGGTGACTTACTGAGGACTATACCACCTCACCAAAGACCTGGATGCAGTCTGAACCGGCAAAACCGAATAATACGACGAATAATAGCATCATTTGGACGAATAATAAATAACGTGTTTGAATTTCACTCAAAGCAAATGCTTATCAAAGGCCTATATATTAAAAATAACTGTCATTTAACCTCAGTTAACCCTTTAACCATTTAATTTACTCCAAAAACCATAAAGAAAGGAGCTGCAAATGTGGAGCAGCTTGCCGATGTAAAGGAGGCCTTCTCTGATTGGCTGTTAAAAAGGCTCTCTAAGCAAGGATTAACCTCCAGTCACTCGCTGTTAAGATCCGCTGCACAGCAGAAGTGGGGCGCTTGTAAATGTTTACATGTGCTAAAGAGGGCGCTGACGGAACCGTATTGGAGCTTATGGGCTTTAGCGTGTATAAAAAGCAGTTCGCTAATGCCTGGAACCGGCAGCTATTTTAGCCTGAGCGGATATTTATATGAGGCCTAAATTCCCTAAGCCTAATTGGCCTGTGTTTTACTCCCATATGCTTCAGCCAGATCCGGCGTAGTGTGTGGTGAGCAGCGTCGCTCCAGACGGTGTGTAATTTAGTCATGCATTTAAAAAACGGCAGCGGGATGAAAAATTGACTCAGACTCTGATTCTTTACGTTTGTTTCCCCTTGTTTTCAGTGCTGAACTGAGTTTAACTTGGCTGAACCAAACAGCACCAAACCTGACATAATTGAATTGAACTGCACTAAAATCAGACTGGACTGGACTGGACCAGTCTGGGCTAACCAAAGCAAACCAAATGTATTTGAACTGAACTGAACTGACCAAACAAACAAAATTAAACTGAACTGAAGCTAATTAAACAAAACAGAAAAGTGAACTGATCTGATCTAGTCTAAATTGAATTGAATTTAATTTAATTGAACCAAACCTAATTAGACTGAACTGAACTGGACTAGACTAGACTAGACTAGACTAGACCAACCAACCAACCAACCAAACCAAAATGAACTCAAATGAACTGAATCAAACAGAATCAAACTAAACTAAACCAAACCAAAATGAACTCAAATGAACTGAATCAAACAGAATCAAACTAAACCAAACCAAACCAAAAGGAACGCAAATGAACTGAATCAAGCAGAATCAAACCAAACTGAACTCAAATGAACTGAATCAAACAGATTCAAACTAAACCAAACCAAACCGAAATGAACTCAAATGAACTGAATCAAACAGAATCAAACCAAACTGAACTGAATCAACGCTAACCTAACCAATCCAAACCAAACTGAACTGAACTGAACTGAACAGTGAACTGGTTTGCACGGAATTAAACCGAATTAAATTAAATTGTATTGAACAGGACTCAGTTTCTCAAAAAAGCTTCTTAGTATTCTGAGAATTTTCAGTGGTAGAGAGAGGACATAGTCTAATGCTTGCTAGACAATTTATGAACCTAAGAAAAACCCAGAACTGATCTGATCTGATCTGATCTGAACCGAACTGAACTAACTGAACTAACTGAACTGAACTAACTCAACTGATCTGAACTGAACAGAACTAAATTGATCTGATCTGATCTGATCCGATCCGAACTGAACTGGTGTCTCTCTCCTGCAGCTGCTCTCCAAGTCCATCGAACAGCTGAGACAGCCCAACGGCCTCCTGCATGAGTCAGAGGAGGAAGAAGACACACTGGAGCGGGAGGACTGCTCGCCCTCTGCTGGCGTTATCCGGAAGTGCAGCCCCAGCGGCAGCCGGAGCAGCAGTGAGGTCATTAAAATCAAGGAGGAGCCAATCGACAGTGACGACGAATCACAGGCCAAAGAGAGCACTTACCTTCACCAGGTGAACGGAAGGCTGGTAATACGGGCTACCATCTGAGCTGATGGGCATGGGCAGACACACAAACACACACACACAAGCGCACACACACACACACACACACACACACACTTCCCAATCATGCCCTAGCCCCCACCTCCTGGCCCTCCTGAACTGTTTCCATTCGTGAACTTGTGAAGTGATCTCCTGTACCGTATGTTGTAATGTTCTGTATATAATTTAAAGAAGAAGAGAATCTAGAACGTCGAGAATCGGTTCTATGAGGAAAGTCTTTATTTGTAAAAGGTCTTTTAAACTGTAATTACTGCCCTTTCTACTTTCTATCCCCCGCCAGAACAGAGCCACCCTAAAGCTCATGTACAGTAATCACTGATTTTACATGCCACTTTGCATAGCTTTAATTTTGGAGGATTTTGATTATTATTATTATTGTTATTATTATTATTATTACATCAGCGTTAGACTGCAACAGCCTACCCTTCCACAGAGGGACCTCGTTCATGTTAAACACCTGCTCGTAACAAGGGGCCACTTTAAAGACACACTCCACTGTTCTCCATCCTGACCTCTGTCTGCTGTATCTGTAGAGTACGGTCCATCACCACAGACCCTCATTTCAACATATTAAAACACACCGGACCACCCCTTTAACTCTTTATCCCCATCCCCTTTATGTCCATTGACTTCTATTATCAGTGAGATTAGAGTCAGTGAGTTTCTGCTCTTTACTGAGTTCAGGGAATCGTGTAGAAATGAGGGTCTGTGGTGATGGACCGTACTCTACAGATACAGCAGATAGAGGTCAGGGTGATACACACCGGACCACCCCTTTAACTCATCTGCCCATTGACTTCTATTATCAGTGAGATTAGAGTCAGTGAGTTTCTGCTCTTTACTGAGTTCAGGGAATCGTGTAGAAATGAGGGTCTGTGGTGATGGACCGTACTCTACAGATACAGCAGATAGAGGGCAGGATGATACACACCGGACCACCCCTTTAAGTTCTCACATGAGCCGTTAGTGTGGTTGTGGAGAAGTGGAACTGTCTCAGAACCTCGCTCTGCGTTCTGCCGTGTTCTCCCACGAGCCGAAATCAAGCGCTCCGGCTTCAGGGCCCAGAGCGAGGAGGAGGAGGAGGAGGCTGAGCAGGAAATGCCTGGTGGAAGCCAGGAATGGGGGGTGATTCATGGGCGCAGGAATGCTGGGAGAGGACGAGGGGACGAGAGAGAGAGGCCGGTCATGAGCTGATTTACTGTCAGAGCAAATTACAGCGCGGGGGGGTGGGGTGGGGTGTCGGGTGGGTATGGCAGCCACTTCTAAAAGCCAATCATGTCCTCCTCGGTCCCGGGTGGCTTGCTGACCTCCACAGGCCTGTTCAGAGGTACTTTCAGACTCCTGGTTGACCTGCTTTCTGCCCAGCTACGCTCAACCTGTCGGCGGTGGACGAGCATCCTCCCCAGCGTCTGTTACAGTTGCTCCTGCTGTTGCTGTAGAAGCTTTACTGGGGGGTAGGGAGGGGGGTAGGGTGGGGTATATGTGTGTGTGTGTGTGTGAGAACCTGTGAATAATCAATGCTGCCACTTGTACAGCACTTAGGACTCGACATCATACAGTGTGTAAAAGTGAAGAGTTCTGAAGGTTGTCTCACGTCTCCGTGTTCTTCCTCCTCCCGGCTGTGTGGACAGTCCGCCGGTGGGCCGTCAGCCGTCCTCTTCGTAGCTGTTTGTACGTGTTTCCCCCTTGCCTTGTCACAAACCCCTCTCTTTTTCAAATAAACGTCATTCCTGTCCTGAAATCTGCTCTGGTCCTGTTGTTTTTTTAAGGAGGTGCTACAGGACTCTCTGGAGAAGATCAACACAATGAACCTGTTGGCACCATGCTGCCTAATAATGCCAGGCGTGGGCTATAGAGGAGGGGTATAAAGAAGCCCCCCAGCTGTGTTCTCTGGAATGATGATGATGGTGGTGGAGGTGGAGCTCCATCCAGTACTTTTGTTTGGGATGAGTTGGGGCAATCAAATTCTCACAGCAATGATCCAACTCCAAAATCTAGTAGAAAGACTTCTTCTCTGGACAGTAGAGATTTACAGTTACTCCAACAAAAGCAGGATCAGCTCTTCTTATCATCCTTAATTTCAGAAGAAACAGTCAACATACAGACGTCCCAATACTTTTGTCAAGCAAAATGTAGCTGTCCGACATTTAGCTTGCTGCCGACGCTGTCCGTACCTTAGAAGGCAACATTGTGAGGAAGGTACCTACCAAACGCTATGTTTAGGGATTATGTTCGGAAACCCGATATTACAGCGTTGTTCTGTTTCCGAACTTTTTCCGAACTTTTTGGAAGGATGGGCTGAACGAAGTGGAAGCTTGTCAGCCATCCTGTTCCAGTGAATCAGGGCAGGATTTACGGCCTTCTGCCTTCACGCGTGGCGCATATAACCCCATCCCATCAGCCCGCTGCATCTGATCCCATCGGGACGACGGGAATCGCTGAGGCTGAAACACTCGGAACCATGAAACGCTTGTTATGTCAGGTGTAGCATTACAGCATAACAGCATCTCCTCGAGCAAGTGTGTTGCAGGTTTTCCACACCGGAGTGAGACGAATCCCGGCCTGCGGAACAGAACTCACGGCTCATTGTGCAAACTACACTATGTGTCCAAATATTTATGGACACCCACCTACCTTGAGCTGCACCCATTGTCGACACAGTCCCTGTGCTAGTCCCTGTAGCGAAGAAGTTCTGCCAATAGAATAGGATAAACATCATGACCCTATTGGCTCCATGCTGCCTAATAATGCCAGGCGTGGGCTAGAGGGGTATAAAGCCCCCCAGCATTGAGGAGCTGTGGAGCAGCAGAGGAGCTGTGTCCTCTGGAATGATGGTGGAGGAGCTCCATCCAGTACTTTTGATTGAGATGAGTTGGGGAGTTCGTCTTTTGTTGCTGAATGCAATCAAATCCTCACAGCAATGCTCCTCCAACTCTTTTTCTGCCCTTGATTTTAAAAAGAAGCAACGAATGAGCAGGTGTCCCAATACTTTTGTCCAAATAGTGTAGTAACAGTCATTTCTATGCTGTTTGTGTGAAAGACATGTCCCCTTTAGCTGCTCCATATAGCTCTACTGTTAGCTTTAGCTTTAGCATTAGCGCCAGAGGTTGGGAAGACGTGGGTGAGACGTGAGGAGTGTGTAGTTTCTGACGTGGGTTCCCACACTCAGATACGGAGGCCTTTAAGGCCGGGCTTTGTGGGCTTTCTGAGCAGCGCTTTGAAGTGAACATGAGAGGCACGCAAGCTCTGAGACAGAGGTTACGATAAAGTGGACTTCAAGGGCAGTGATATACAACCTGGACTAAGGAGACCACGGCAAGTTTAACCAATTATGCAGGGTAGGCTTAGGCTGGACCTGGTCAATCCCACCAACACACGATGACCCAGGGCCTTTTTTTTGGGGGGGTGGCTTTGGTGTGAAATGGTCTATTGTAGAGTCACCATGACTACAGCACAAATACTCCCAGCCAGCATGCTAATGCTAATGCGGGGGCTCACATGGGTGGGTTCCAGGTGGACATGGGTTCTAAGAAGGTTTGTACATGCATTTTTACTGGGACCTATGCAAATGGGCCACTTATTTCTACAGCCCACCTTGATCTCACCTGGGTTCCATCTAGGCCCGTATGCAGTGTCCAGCCCAGTTTTTCCCCCATCACTGACCCTGGTGGGCATCCATATGTGGGGCCAACATGGAACCCAAGGACAAAGCCTTCTGGACCCCAGTTGGACATGGACATGTCATCTAGGTAGCCGTTTAATTTACTACCCAAACCCACCAGTGGGCCTACATGTGTCTTCTGAGCTTCTGATGGAATGATGATGAACGGTGGACCCGACACTAGAGATGTCAGGACAAACACGAATGCCTCCTGTGCCAGCCAGATGTCATCACAATGGGAGTGATGAGGGTGGAGAGCACCATCTACCCACCCAGACAGAGCAGGGCCAGTTGTGCTCTCCCAGGCTCCGACTGCTGATGGCGAAGCAGCCTGACCCAGGATTCGAACTCGCGACCCCTGGGCCATAGTGTCAGTGTCTCGGCCTGCTAAGCCACTCGCATTATTTATCGAGTAAAGAAGATTAAATGGTGGAAACGCCAATCAGGGTCCTGCGGAAAGGGGTCAACAAGCCCCCAGGGTGATGTCTGATTACCACGAAGAGACCTGGTGGCCTTCCCTGCATCCCTCACAGCTCTGCAGCATGCGGGACATGGCAGGACGTGTTGTTCTTTTTCCCTTTCTTTCCACTTGTGAAGCCTAGTCCCAAGGTGAGGGACAGGGCTGTCCAGACACTGCTGGCAGGATGCATAGGAAACTTTCTTTTTTCGGGCTAATAAGACCACCCCAAACTCAGAAAGCCGTGAAAGAGCCCCTCTGGACCGGTCTCATTTACTTTGGAGCCACCCTCCAGCTAGGATCTCCACGCCGTTCACTTGCTCAGCCTGTTCCAGCCTGGCTGAGGGGTGATGGACTGGCCATAAACTCTGCTCTCCTCAGCCGATTACATCAACGGAGCAAACGCTGTCATTTGATTGATCACGAGCTCTATAATATATCTTCGAGGGGTGTAAAACAGTGCTAGCGGCTTGAAGGGGACGTCTAGGCTTTCACTGGGTTATCATTACCCATTATATAAGGCTGTTTGGAGCTTTTGCGACCTTTCGTGCAGAGCAGTCGAGACCCTGCCGGCAGACGTCAGTCAGTGTCTTACGAGCGACCGGCCCGGCTCAGTGAAACGCCAGGAAGTCCAGTTTCCTCATAACCAGCAGAGAACAGAAAAAACGACCCAGCCGCACGCATTCAGGCCTCACTCGGCCTCGCTGCCCAGCGTCATCCAACCTGTTATCTCGGCCCTAGCGGGACTGATCTCTCTTTTCAAGTTTAATGAGGAAGGCCAGTTAGGGGGAGGGCTGCCCCGCTGCTTTCAAAGGCCAGAAGAAGTCCTGCTCAGTCTCAGCCTGAGAGGTGATACTGAGGAAGAGCAGCGGCCCGGGGACGAGGGCTCCCGTGGGAGGACCTAACCTCTAACACAGGGAACGAGGCAATGGGTGGAAAGCTGGGATTTAGGAGACAGAGTGAGAGAAGGAAAAAAAAGGAAAGTAAGAGAGGAAAAGAGCTTCAAGCCTGAATGTAGCCTGAAAAAAGTCCTGACAGATGTCTCCTAGACAAATGTAGCCCCAACAAACGTTATCCTAGCCTGTAAATGTTTTCTCTTCTGACAGTAACCCAACAAAATTCGGTCCTAACTCAACTGAAAGTCTGGTCAAATGAATTCTGTCAGGCTTTATTTGAGTTAGGACAGAAGTTTGTCTGAAGCTGACAGCAGTGAGAAAAATGTGTCTTAACTCGAATGGAGCCTGACAGTCTCCTGTCCTAACTTAAACGTAGCCTGACCAATATTAAGTCCTAACTCAACTGTAGTCTCACAAAATTCAGTCCTAACTTGACTATCCTGACAAAATTCAGTCCTAACTCGACTGTAGTCCCACAAAATTCAGTGCTAACTCGACTGTAGTCCCACAAAATTCAGTGCTAACTCGACTGTAGTCCTACAAAATTCAGTCCTAACTCGACTGTAGTCCCACAAAATTCAGTCCTAACTTGACTATCCTGACAGAATTCAGTCCTAACTCGACTATCCTGACAGAATTCAGTCCTAACTCGACTATCCTGACAAAATTCAGTCCTAACTCGACTATCCTGACAAAATTCAGTCCTAACTCGACTGTAGTCCCACAAAATTCAGTCCTAACTTGACTATCCTGACAAAATTCAGCCCTAACTCGACTATCCTGACAAAATTCAGTCCTAACTCGACTATCCTGACAAAATTCAGTCCTAACTCGACTGTAGTCCCACAAAATTCAGTCCTAACTTGACTGTAGTCCCATCAAAATTCAGTCTTAACTTGACCATCCTGACAAAATTCAGTGCTAACTCAACTGTATGCTGATAAAATTCAGTCCTAGCTGAATGGTAGACCAAATCAGTCCGCCTACTTTAATTGTAGTCTGATCAAATTCTGTCCTAACTTGAATACAGCCTGAATCTAAAAAAGCTAACAGCATGTTTTCCTAACTCAACGGTAGCACAATTAGTTCCCCCATAACTCGACTCTGGCCCAACAAAATTCAGTCCTAACTCGACTGAAAGCCTGATAAACAACATTTTGTTTGAGTTAGGACAGAAGTTTGTCTGAAGCTGATAGCAGTCGAACATAGTGCCTGACAAATGCCTGTCCCAACTTAAACGTAGCCTGACCAATATTTAGTCCTAACTCAACTGTAGTCCCACAACATTCAGTCCTAACTCAACTGTATCCAGATCAAACATGTCCAAACAGAACTACAGCCTGACAGTTCGTCTGAACTGAATGTAGCCTTAGAAATTCTATCCAAACTTAATAGTAGGCCAACGAAATTTTGCTCAACCAGACCATAACCAACCAAAATTCCTCTTCATCAAGTTTATTCATCAATCAAAGCCTGAACGTCTGAAACGAAAAAGCTTGTTGCCATGCAAGCTTCATAGACGTCAGTGCCAACAACACGATATATAGATGTATATAGATACATGAAACACATGAACCTGATGTGAACGGTTGGGCCAGGGTCTGGGGAGAGGAACCAGAAGCCTGAGACAAATCATGTGAAACTGAAAGACACCGAAAAGGAAAGCAAAATAAAGACTGAGGAGCAGACGTCCTCGGGATTCCAGGCCTTTGATTTCGGAGGCCAGGCGCTTTTTACTGCCCCTCTGCCTCCGGCCCGACTGTGTGAGCTCCAGCGCTCATAAAGCAACCCCGTGGCTCTGGGGCTCTGGAGCTGTTGGACATGTCGTGTTTGTAAGTGTTGCCTGAACGCACTGCCAGGCTGAAACAGCACCCCGAGGGCTCATAAGCCAGTGATTTCTGCTCCAGCTTTGGAGCCACAGGCCCCATCCTGACTCCAGCTCAGTCCTGTGGAACGACGGGGCCATGGATGGTACCACTGAGGAGGGAGGAAAAATCTGTCCACAGTGACCTCATCCCATACCATAGGTATCCTAATTGTGCTTGAGCCTGGGACGTTCCGGCGTTCTCATCGTCGGGTAATGATGACCTTCTGTTCCACTGTCTTTCCCAGCTGGCCAGCTGATTCTTGTATACCTCCAGAATTTGACATATAGATCCTTCTGGAATTCGATGCAGTGGAAGCTGCCACCGTATTCGGCCCAATTTTACCGATGGCCCAAAGATGACCAGCAGTCTCTGGGGGAAGCCGCCCTGCAGACTCGTCTGGCTAAGAGAAACCCTGGCTGTCTTGGCGGTGCGTTCTCGAGGACAAATGAACGTAGACGTCTTGGGGTACATTTATAGTTGTACTTGGGTTCTTTGACCTTTTGGTCACAATTTGGCTCTGGCAAATTGTGGTATTTTGGTTCTGGGCCGCTTAGAATTCACATTGATCCACTAGAAAGTCAGTATTTGACTGATGCTCTTATCCAGAGCTCCTTAACATGAATCAGGTTAGGAGTTAGGAGTCTTTCCCAGGGATCCAGAGACCCAGGGACCCAGGTACTGGTGCGCTCAGCCAGCCACGGAATCCAACCCCAGCCACACCTACCATGAGGAAGGTGGTGCTTTACCCACTACGCATTAGGTGACCTCAGGTGTGAAGGTTGGGAAGCTGGGAAGGTTGGACGATTCTAAGGCGGCGAGAGGGGCCCAGAGTAATGTCTTGTAATGGGGCCCAAAATCCCTGGCAGTGCTCCTGGATGACCTTTTTGGGCGCTTCACTTCAGGGTTGGAGTCGTGGTGGGCACCTGGAATTATTACCCTCAGAGGAGCAGGACAGGGTCCTACGGAACTGGAGCACAAAGGACCAGCTGCGCCACCATGCCGCCCCTGGAGAGTGACTGGACAAAAGTACTTGGACACCTTCCACCTTCAGGAGCTTTTATATGACATCCCGTTCTAAACCTATTATTATTATTTTATTATATTATTATTAATACGGAGCCGGTCCCCCTTTTTGCTCTAAGCTCTACCAGCAGCAGCAGGTCTGGAGCTCTGCAGTTATTGGGTCTATGCTCTGAGTTCAGCACTCGGCCCTGACCCCGCTCTGTAACTTTACGTGGTCTGACAGACACTCGGTGGCTGAGCTGCTCTCTGTGAGCTGTTCCTCCTAAACTCTTCCACTGTTCAATAATAACACCACTCACAGCTGATGGAGGAAGATCTAGGAGGAAGGAAGGCTTGAGTTGATCAGTTTTTAACACCTAAAGAGGGGTGTCCCAATACTTTTGTCCTTGCAGTGTAGCTTCTGGGAAGCTTTCACAGCGCTGGTCTTGAGGCCACAGAAGACTTCAGAATGCATCAACAGCTCAGGAATGCAGACAGGCTTAAAACAAGCCACAAAATAAAGCCTTTCTGGAGTGTTTTGGATCGTGATGAATGAGGGCTGCAGGATCTGCAGGATCTGGCTTTCCACCATAATGGTCCAGAGTGCGAGCAGACTGAACGATCCTGAGGGGGTTCCTCAGGCTTGTGCACCGGAACGCGCTATCCTTTCTGCTGGTCTTTATGCAGTCTCAGAAGAGAACATCTGGGCGAACATTAGAAAAGCAAGTGGCGGCCCGGCCCGGCCCAGCCCAGAGATCAGGAGGGGAACGCAGGGCTCTAAGACTCCATTACTGTCACCGCTCTCCACGCATCTGCGCACCGCTTAAATAACGTCACCCGCAGGAGGTCATGTGACTGCGGGGAGCGAAGGGACAGTAAAAGCAGCTGTTGGGGTTGCTCCTTTAAAGCTGGCCTGAAACTTATCTAAAAAGTAGCGCAGTTTTGGCTGCCGGGCCGTTTAAAGGACTTCTGCGGCGTAGTCGTAAAAACCCGGCGCTCAGTCGGGCTCCTCAGTATCTGCATATCATTGATCGTTGATTGATCCAGTAGAATAAGACCTTTCTATAACTGAATTCATTTCATACTGCTACTGAAATAAGCCCAAACTGAAAAAAAAAAAAAAGTTTGTGGACACCCCTTTCTAACAAATGCTCCTATTGCTGACACAGATGTCAGCAAATGCACACACTGACACACAGCTTGTCTAGTCCCTGTAGAAAAAAAAAAAGTACTGCCAATAGAATAGGACTACCTGGAGCTGATAGTAAACATGACTCTATTGGCACCATGCTGCCTAATGATGCAAGACGTGGACCAGACTAACGAATGCAATCAAATCCTCACAGCAATGCTCCTCCAAAATCTAGTAGAACCCTGGACAGTAGAGGCAGTTAGGCCGCAGTTAAGGCAGGATCAGCTCTTTTTTTTAAAAAAAAGTCCCAATACTTTTGTCCATGTAGTGTTTTGCATATTTTGGCTGCACTTGAGAGGAATTTACTTGCTCAGATGTTCCTTTTTGTGCGGCCTTCCTGGGCGCCTCTGTTCCGACTCCGGCACCTGTGTGGACTTCCGTCTTCTCTCCGCGGGCAAACCCAGCAGCTTTAACGGCCGCTGGAAGCAACAGCTGAAGAACAACAAACAGTGCGTCCTGACCAATAAAGCATGATGTCAGAGGGGTTGAAGGTCAGACTAATCCAGTAGTGAGTGATGGTGTGGTCATGTGGGAGTTTCCTCTCCTGCCCGCGCTGGTCGTTAGTTCGCAGTGTG
The DNA here is from genome assembly GCF_030463535.1 of Salminus brasiliensis. Taxonomy (NCBI): domain Eukaryota; kingdom Metazoa; phylum Chordata; class Actinopteri; order Characiformes; family Bryconidae; genus Salminus; species Salminus brasiliensis. Next base: position 45,657,180 of record NC_132882.1, read on the forward strand.
CTTGTTGGCTTTATGCTGGATTATGGCTCAGAGTGCCCAGCTGAGTTTTCCTTCTCCAGATGTTGCAGGAAATGGGAGGAATGTTGGAGCTGTGCTGCTCTTTCTTGTTGAAGAATGTTGGTGCAGTTTATACTTGTGGAACGGGCTTTAATAAATATGGAGAAATTACTAACATTATAAAATATAATTTTTAAAATTTTTAAAAGATTTAAAATGACACTAACATTTTTTTTTTTATGTATCTGGGGTTGATATGACACAGGAACACATCCTTTCTTCCTAGTGTCTTCAAACGCTTTTATTTTATTTTATTTAAATTTTAAATAAAATTTATTTGACTTTATTTTACTTAAATTGTATTTAGTATTTAATTAAATTGTATTAATTTTATTTTATTTTAATTGTATTTAATATTTTATTTTATTATTTTTATTTTATTTTATTTTATTAATTATATTTTTTATTGTATTTAGTATTTTATGGTTTGTTTTCAGAGGGGGTGCATGAGGACAGTAAGCTCCTTGCTGGAAACCCCCCCCCCCCACACACACACACACACACAACACTTACCCTCATCACCTTTAGTTTTGGGTCATGTGATATCACTTAAAATGTCTACCATCATTATTTTCATCTATATCAATATGTCCATTTATTATTTAGTTTTACACAACAAAGTCCTGGATGTGTCTCGATTTAATTACATCAAACCATGAGTTACGTTAAATTTGCCTATGTAAAAATATACACCGAATGTAAACATGTATGTATATAAGCATGCTTAAATATTCATGTGTATGATGTGAATGAAAAATTTGCATATTTAAAGATGCATATATAAAAATTAGTCTAAGATTAGATCTAAAAAACATACAAAATACTAGCACTTTATTATGCATCTGTACAATGAATAATATCTAAAATAAAATATTACTACTTGAATATGCATATGTAAAAATATGTATACAATATTAGAATTTAATGTAAATTGTGAATATAAATATGTAAATTGTGACTCTAAAAAGTTGTGTATTATATAGTAGCACTCTAATATATATATGCAAAATATGTACACAACATTACTACTTAAATATGTAAATGTAAAATGAATCTAGAAAAAAATACATTTAAATATACAGAAAAACAAAATGCGTATATAGGAAAATATGTAAAAAATTATATTCATAGGTGAAAAAAGCTGGTAACACTGGTAACAACACAACGGGTGTACTTTCTTTTTGATGGATTTTTATAATGCTATGGTAATAATATATCATTAATAACATTGTTATTAACATTAACATTGCTAACATTGGCTTTATTAAAAACACTGGTGAACAGTAATGTCTGAGAATGCCCGGCAGCCTCATAGCAGGGAGCTAACAGATGATTGGCTGTTCAGTTAACATTAAGGATCGTCACCTGTCAGATGCCATGGTCGAGGGTTGTGCATGCTGGGAAAATAATCGTACACACCGCAGATCTCCCGGACCTAGCAGCAGTATAAGAGCGCCCTGTCTTCTGAGAGAGAGTCACGGCTCGGAGGGAATTCCCCCGCTGGCCGTTCCCGGGATCAACTGATTTGACGGCACAGGATGCCACGGCGAGTAATGTGCCACAGTTAACACTCGCTTTATTAGCGCGCGGAATCTCAGTCGGCACTGCCACCTCATATGGCCCGCGGCTAATCTGCCATGGATAATTCTACATAATGCCAGGGGCTTGCGGCCTCAGCCGGGGAACAGGTGGTTCCGCGCACAGTTGCCCGCTGTGTGCTGCGGAGGGCTGGCTGTGGAAGTCAGGAACCGGAGCTGCTCGCATTCTTCCCACTGGAATTCCTCCTCCTGCCACTTAGACGGCGACGGCATGCCGCTCGAATGCTCGACAATTTCACACATTTCTCATCGACTGCCGTCACATTTCTGCTTCTTTCAGTCCGGCCGGGTGTGAAAGGCCCCGGAGAACCGTGGCTTCGGTTTGGGCCTAGATCTCAAAACCGCTTGAGTTCACGAAGAAAAACACACTTCTGCGCTAATGCTAACTGCTCTTAGCCGTCCCTATGGCGCTTTTAAATTTTTGCAGGCCGTTAGCACTAAGCTAATGCTGCTGTAGGCGTTCTAAGCCCGTTCTAGATAAAGCAGGAACCTTTGTAGCTTTATCAGACGTTAGCTCATGCGAGCGTCAAGCATCGAGCTGCTCACGATGCTGCTACACTTTTAGGCCATTCGCAACCTATCTAGAACCTCCAGAAGGACTAGAGTGAGGTTCTTCCTCAGAGAACCGGATTATGTTTGCTCAGTTCCACGGTTCGAGTGATGTTGGTGGTTAAGATGATGCGTAAGGCCTTCAATCCAGTTCCTGAAGAACTGACCAATGGGAAAGCTGGCTTCTCTGAATCTGCCTAGATACCACAGGGCAAACTATTCTGATTGGGCTCTGTTCTGATTGGCTGCCCTGTATTCTGCCCCCCCCCCCCCCCCCCAAAAAAAAGCAGTCCAGCCTGAAACACTCCTTATAGAACATTAGTGTGGATGGGTGGAGCTAAACTGTATGCAAATATTGAATGCTGGCTTTTAAGTCCCGCCTTCTCATCGCCACCATTGGTCTTAATTTGCTTGCATCTTCATCAACTATTGGTCAAACTACTTAAGTCCCGCCCTCTCACCACCACTATTGGTCTATATGTGCTTGCATCTACATCAACCATTGGTCAAACTACTTAAGTCCCGCCCTCTCACCACCACTATTGGTCCACATGTGCTTGCATCCACATCAATTATTGGTCAAACTACTTAAGTCCCGCCCTCTCACTGCCGCTATTGGTCTATATGTGCTTGCATTTACATCAACTATTATTATTTATGTGTTTTTATTATTATTATTATTATTATTATCATTATTATTTTGGCATGAACATTTAAACATGCTCTGTTACAGGGTGGTAAAAGTGACCAAAATTAGCCTTTTTTTATTTGCTTGTAAGACACACAGATTGGACTGAAAGGGGCAGTTATGGTCCATTAAAGCTATTTATTACTTTTGGTAAATGACCAATATCTGGTCACCCTGTATAAAGTGTGACGGTCCTACTGGACTGTAGTGCGTCTTCAGACTAACTGACCATCTGCTCCATGTCCCTCTTCGTTGTTGTAGCCCCTCCTGGAGCCGGTCCAGTCAAACGTGGGATCTGTGGGTTAAAAATAGCCGCCTTTCATCTGCGCCTCACCTGAGGACCAGGAGACAGCAATGGGTTTCCGTCCCAGCCGTGTCTGCTGGAAGGAGCCGTGGCTTTCGCTGAGGAGAGCGCTGTCATCATCTTCAAACGTCTCCAGGCGGGTTATTTATCGGTCAGATCTATGAAGGAGCTGCACACTTTCCCCTGGATCTGCCTCTCAGATTGAGAACAGATCCACCAGACTCTCCTCTGCACTCTACGAAGGGGGGTGGGGGGTGGGGGGGGTTCTAGCTGGGGTGCCCAAACTTACAGTCTTCACTCTAATCTAACAGGCTGCCTTACACTGCAGGGGATGGGTGTGGAGGACAGAGCCAGTTTCTGCTGGCCTAAATGTCTGGAATGAGTGGCAAGGTCAGAGGTCAGAGGGTCAAGTGATACAGGATCGCGCTCAGCCCGAATCTAATGAGGGAGGCGGTCGGGAGGATGGTCATCCTGAGTCTTCTCCGCTGTAGTTTGAGAAGGTTTCCATCGCGTAATTCTTCATGCTGCGGGACGGCCGGTCCTGTTTTGACAGGCGCTCTGCTTCCTTTCTTCTGGCCGCTTGATGGAAGTGACGGCCTCCATCGCAGGACCTGGCAGGAGATGAAGAGGAATCCAGAGAACGCAGTGAACGAAACGAGAGGCTGTTCTTAATAAAAGCCTGGCGTCCTCCGGCAGGCCGAGAGCACGCGAGCGTATATCCTGTTTGATGGGTGTCGTCAAAAAGGCCTTTTTATAGCAGCGCGCGGAAAAACGCCCGTCGCTACGGACGGCCGAACATGTGTTGCTCGAGGTCCTCGGCCTCCTCACAGGGAGCGAAGAGGAGCTTTGGATGTGGTTGAAGCGGCGGAGAAGACCGAACCCGCTCCCCTCGGCGTGTCAGAGGAGCAGTTAGCAGTTAGCAGTTAGCGTAATGCGACGGCGTGCGTTTCGTAATGGACATCATTTCAGACATAATTTCCCTTAATGGCTTCGTTTCTGGAGACAAGTCTACTAAAATATTACCCTTTAGAGCACTTCAAACAGGCGTCTGAAGAAGAAAGCAGTCGTCCACTGCAGGCCGAGTGTTTCAGGGCTGTTCCCACAGTTAAAGGCCCGGTATCAAAGCTAAAACCCATTTTCTTTACTTTACATTTTCATATGTGAGCAGCGTTCGTCCACATCAAGTTTCTGTAACGTAAAAAAACATTTAGCAAATTCAGTGTTTTTTTTATGTCATAAAAACTGAAACATTTACATACAGTACCTCCGCCTGTTCAACCTACAGCAGCTTAGCCCCGCCCTTTCACTTCGAATTATTAGAAAAATTGCATTGTATAATATTTTACTTTCATAATTCATTTCATTTTATATAAAAAATAAACAAAAAGCAAAATGAATTATGAATATTAAACAAAATCAATAACTTAAAAGGCCCCAATATTGAAAAAAAAAAGATTTAATGAACCGAGCCTGTTTTAAATTCAGCATTTCTGTGATTTTATATAAACTGGCACATTTACACACAGTACATTACGCCTATTCAGCCTGCTACTAATAACTAATTTTCAATAATTGGCCAAAACACCTGGTAGTTCCCTAAGATTCTTTAAAACATTCAAAAACTGTCAGTAAAGTTTACAAATTATACTACTTATACTTCTATACCAATAATTCTCAGTAATGTTTTTTAAACATTTCAAATAAGTATAAATAATAAATAATTATAAATAATAAAATAATTCACAAATAAATATATAAAATTATAATTTATAAATATAAATAAAAAATATAAATAATAAATAAATAATATATTTTCCAAAATTTCTAGTAGTTCTTAGACACTTTTCAATAAGTGTTCCCAGTAGTTGCCAAACATTATCATTTTTTAAAATGTTCTTAGTAATTATCCAGTAATTTTCAGTAATTTTTTTTTTTTTTAGTTATTCCAAAATGATTAATAATTCTCCCCAATTCTCAGTAATGCCCAACAATTTTTTGTAATTTGTTTAAAATTCTTAATATGTATCCAAAATTCTCTATACAATTTTCAGTAATTCCCCAGAATTCTCAGTAATTCCCCCAAAATCTTAATAATTTTCCTAAATTCTCAATAATTCCCCAAAATTCTCAGTAATTTCCCAAACATTCTGAATAATTTTAATGGTCCAAAATTCTTTTTAGATAAATCTCAATAATTCTCCAAAATGTTTAGTAGTTTTTGCACAATTCCCAAGAAATCTTTGAAAATGTAAATAAATTCCTTTCCATTCTTTTCTGTAAATGTCTGAAAATGCTGCTGTTACCATGGTTTAAATATTTCATAAATAATTCATCTTCGGCTCACGCTGAGCGTCTTGTTTCTGTCACATCTGAGCCGAGGTGGTCGAGTCTTGCGGGCTCGGCCAGCGAGGGGTGGGTGATGTGGGTGGAGGAGGTGTGTGCTGCAGGCCGCTGCCTCTGAGGTGTAATAGGTCGTGTGAGACAGCAGAGGCAGGAAATGAAGCCACTATGCGCTGAAATGGTTCACATCTGGACGCAGTTATTCAGCCTCCTTCTTTCTGGCGAGTGATAAAAGATTCTGCAGCTCAGCGCTGACATCATTTCTGGGGGGCAAAACAATGCAGCTAAAAGCCGCGGGGTAATTTATGAGGCCCTGGCAGAGGGCCAGCACAACAGAGGTACGTCTCAATGCCCAGTCCCGAGGCTTCGTCTTGTGTAACACCTACACTATATGTGTCCAAATACTTGTGGACACGCCTTCTAATGAATGCATTCAGCTACTTTAAGCTGCACCCATTGCTGACACAGATGTGCAAATGCACACACACAGCTTGTCTAGTCCCTGTAGAGAAGAAGTACTGCCTATTGGCTCCATGCTGCCTAGTGCCAGGCGTGAGCTAGAGGGGTGGGATATAGTCCCCCAGCATTGAGGAGCTGTGGAGCAGTAGAAGAACTGTGTTCTCTGGAATGATGGTGGTGGAGGAGCTCCACCCAGTACTTTTGGGATGAGGTGGGGAGTTGGGGATGATGAGGTCAAATCCTCACAGCAATGCTCCTCCAGAATCTAGTAAAAGGAAAGCAGGACTGATTTCAGGAGATACACCGAGTGAACAGGTGTCCCAATACTTTTGTCCACATTGTGTATCACATTTGCATATGGGACACCATGGTCATCCCAGTCATTCTTGGGGAAGTGTGTGGGTTCTATGGGTTCTCCAGGGCAGGTGAGGTGGGGGAGTTACCGCGGTGATTACACCTCATATTGTTGCTTTTGTCATCTGTTTTCATTGGCCCTTGGGATGTTTGCCATGGCAACAGGCCAGTCGGTGGTGACCTCGCCGTCCTGCGCATTTTCTGGTGCACCAGTGATGAAGGCCAACCGCGGACGAGGTAGAGGAGCCCCCGGACGAGGCAACTTCTCCATTTCAGCCCAGAGTCCTCCAACCGCCCGACCCCTGCCCCCCACCGGCTAGCGCTAGCTTGATTAGCCCGGCCTCTTCTAGGTTCTTCTGAGTTCTCTGACAGAGCGGCTAAATTGCTTGATTGCTAAAAGCTGCTGGCCAGTGGGAACCTGTCAAGGTCCGTGAGGAGGCCCCTTGCCTCATGTTCATGCTTTCAGGTTGTGTTTTGCAGGAGATTTCAGGAGATACAAAGGGACAAAAGTATTGAGACACCTGCTCATTCAGTGTTTCTTCTAAAATCGAGGGGATTAAAACTAGTTTCTCCTGCTTCTGTTGGAGTAACTGTCTCTACTGTCCAGAGAAGAAGACTTTCAACTAGATTTTGGAGCAGAGCATTGCTGTGAGGATTTGATTGCATACAGAGATGAGAGCGTTAGTGAGGTCAGGATGTTGGATGATGATCACCACCCTACTGTATTTATCCCCAACTCCCCAACTCATCTAATCCAAAAGTACTGGATGGAGCTCCACCACCATCATTCCAGAGAACACAGCTCCTCCGCTGCTCCACAGCTCCTCAATGCTGGGGGGCTTTATACCCCTCTAGCCCACACATGGCATTAGGCAGCATGGAGCCAATAGGGTCATGTTTACGATCTGCTCCAGAGAGTCCTATTCTATTGGCTGATCATTCTGTTCTGAGCTGCTAAATTGGATGACAGTCCATCTGGAGCAGTATGAGAATCCATCAGGTTCCCGGAGGAGGTGATCTTCTCCAGACAGCACGAGCGCAGAGGGTCATTTTTGGGTTGGTGTCCCGTGCCAGTCATTGTGATGATGAAGGCATACGTTGAAGAAAACATCTGGCCAGCAGAGAACTCAAACACGCCGGACATGAAAGCAAGCAGCCGAAGCAGCCATGCTAACTGCTAGCTTTCTCATCCTGCTAGCTTCCATCCATCACTGATGATGTCATTGCTTTTGGCCGAAGTTCTCTCAACTGCTTGTAGATGCATGCTCAGTGGTGTCACGGGCCTGCGGTCCTTCGGCGAAGCTACCCCCCATCACACCCCCCCGGCTAGCTGCCTGATTAGCCCCGCTTCTTCTAAGTTCTGTCACGGAGCCGCTAAATTGTACGATTACTCAAATTGGCCTGTGGGACCCCACAAGCCCTGGGTGTAGGGGGAGCCCCACAAGGGTCAGTGAGAAGGCCCCCTTGCTTAACGTTGTGTTTGATGATTTTGGCTGGAGAGCCTGAGCACTGGGGTAACTTCTGGGTTGGGGTTTCTTTGGAAGCTGCCGGAGCTTCTGGCCAGCTACCATGAAGTGACCAACTGAACTTCAGGCTCTCCAACTGTTAAACCTGGAGTGAATTCTGGGCCTTCCCCATACATGCATTCCACAGTGCATTCAATAGTGTTGAGGTCTGGACTCACTGGGGTGGTCAGTCCAGGGTTCTGAGAGCAGCTTCAGCCGTTTGCTGAAGATCTTCTTGATCAGCTCCACATGCTTTCAGACCCACAACTGACTGTTCTACCAGATCTCACAGAGGTTCTGTAGTTTCCACTTTCTCTGGATCTTTAAAGAGCTCTGAAAAGTTGGCTGACTTTGATGTTCACCTTCAAAGTGGGCGGTAGAGTGGTGGTGGTGGTGGTGGTGGGGGGGGGGTTATAAAGAGAAAATTATTTACAAAAGCACACAAATATTTGAGAACCTCAGGCGGGGCGGGGGGTCCGAGAGCTGTAATGACCCACTTGGCGGGGCCGCTCTATGAGCACAGTCTCAACATGCCAGAAAGTTGTCCCGCCCCCCTCGGGTCCAGCCTCTGAAAGGAAACAGATAAGATAATTGAGTGTAATGAAATCCAGAGCGAGGGTCCAGCAAAGGTTCTGCCCAGGAGAAGGTTCTGTCCCCCTAACCCCAGACCCCCAACCCACCCCCCCCTCCCTCCCAGTCAGCGTTTGTGGAAGTGGCTTTAATTCAAACCAGCAGAGCTCCAGCCGCCCCCGTTTGAAGTGGCCGCTACGTTCTCCACGCGCGCAGCGCTGTTTGACACGGTTGCCATGGGAACTCTAATTAGCACGCTTTACAGCGGACTTTACTGCAGACGGACGCCGGAGGTTTATGTGTTCTGAGGGCAGTCGCACATTTTCTGGCTCGGGGTCAAAGGTCACACAAAAGCACAACTGGCCAGACTGCCGACAGTTGGCCTGCGTGGACCATCCGAGCAAACCCCACCGGCAAAATATTCAACAAAGTGAGGGACACCTTTTTATTTTAGATTTGTTTAGTTTGGACGTTTAAGTGTGACGACGCCAAAAAATTCTCACAATCATTGTTTTTTCATTTTTTCAATATTTATATTGTTATTTTTTACTCTAATTTGGACTTTTAAACTTTGAAATTTCAAAATCATTCAAAATTAATGAATTTATTTTACATAAAATACATAAAATACATATCTACATAATCTACATATTTTAACATTTACTATATATATATATATATATATATAGACAATAATATACTTTTTATATAATATTTTTTTATTCAGAACTTCTTTGAATTAAATTAAATACATTAAATAAAAAAATGTGTTGTTTTGTTTTTTTATTAAAATAAATTGTATTTTTATTTTCATTAATTATCTTTTGCCTAAATATAGAAGTAATTACATTAGTTCAGTACATTAGTTGCATTACTAATTACATGAGCTACACCAACATGGCACATATAGCTCCACCCTCACTTAGCCTTCATTCACTAGCCCTCTTCCTCCTTCCTCCACATGTCCTGTGTGAGATGGCGTGATGTTTTCCTTCAAGGCTGGTAGTTGTTAGCACTGAGCTGTGGCCCATAGCCTGTTAATGGGGTGTAGGCCGAGCTGGAGGCAGTAATTACTGAGCTGTAGCTGCTCTGGTAGAGGCCTTCATGCTCTGGTCTGGACCACACTTCGCGTGAGTGTCCCCATTTTCCAGCCCGCCTTATCGCCGGGATCGGCCGTGCCAGACGACTGAACTCTAAAACAGCGTTACGTTCCGCCATGCCTCGGTTCTCCGTTCTCCACCGCTGCAGACCTCGGCCTTATCAGACGGGTGGTGTGAGTAACTGGAAAATAAAGGCAGCACAGTTTCAGACGCCGGTCCAGAGCAGCTCGTGCTGCACCACTTTCACTCCAGACCTGTCCAAATAAATACGCTCCCACTCAGACACTCAGAAAATGATTCCAGGTTGGTGAAACTAAACTCTGATAATATATAGCAATAATAATCCTTAAATAATTCATACTGGATACTGAATCATTCACAGCATGAATCACTCAGTCACACACTGATCAATTCACTGGAAATCTTACTGGGTTTAAGGGATAAGTGTTACTGGTTTAGGGGATTAGTGTTACTGGGTTTAGATGATTAGTATTACTGGGTTTAGATGATTAGTATTACTGGGTTTAGGGGATTAGTGTTGCTGGGTTTAGGGGATTAGTGTTTCTGGGTTTGGGGGATCAGTGTTACTGGGTTTAGGGGATTAGTGTTTCTGGGTTTAGGGGATAAGTGTTGCTGGGTTTAGGGGATTAGTGTTTCTGGGTTTAGGGGATTAGTGTTTCTGGGTTTAGGGGATATGTGTTGCTGGGTTTAGAGGATATGTGTTGCTGGGTTTAGAGGATATGTGTTGCTGGGTTTAGGGGATCAGTGTTACTGGGTTTAGGGGATGTGTTGCTGGGTTTAGGGGATCAGTGTTATTGGGTTTAGGGGATATGTGTTGCTGGGTTTAGAGGATATGTGTTGCTGGGTTTAGGGGATCAGTGTTACTGGGTTTAGGGGATGTTTTGCTGGGTTTAGGGGATCAGTGTTATTGGGTTTAGGGGATTAGTGTTACTGGGTTTAGGGGATAAGTGTTGCTGGGTTTAGGGGATCAGTGTTACTGGGTTTAAGGGATAAGTGTTACTGGGTTTAGGGGATAAGTGTTGCTGGGTTTAGGGGATCAGTGTTACTGGGTTTAGGGGATTAGTGTTATTGGGTTTAGGGGATAAGTGTTGCTGGGTTTAGGGGATCAGTGTTACTGGGTTTAGGGGATTAGTGTTATTGGGTTTAGGGGATTAGTGTTTCTGGGTTTAGGGGGTAAGTATTGCTGGGTTTAGGGGATGTGTTGCTGGGTTTAGGGGATCAGTGTTATTGGGTTTAGGGGATTAGTGTTACTGGGTTTAGGGGATAAGTGTTGCTGGGTTTAGGGGATCAGTGTTACTGGGTTTAGGGGATCAGTGTTATTGGGTTTAGGGGATTAGTGTTATTGGGTTTAGGGGATCAGTGTTACTGGGTTTAGGGGATTAGTGTTTCTGGGTTTAGGGGATCAGTGTTACTGAGTTTAGGGGATTAGTGTTTCTGGGTTTAGGGGATAAGTGTTACTGGGTTTAGGGGATTAGTGTTTCTGGGTTTAGGGGATTAGTGTCACTGGGTTTAGGGGATTAGTGTTTCTGGGTTTAGGGGATTAGTGTTACTGGGTTTAGGGGATTAGTGTTTCTGGGTTTAGGGGATAAGTGTTACTGGGTTTAGAGCAGAATTGTGATGTACACTTTTGAGGTTGTGTCCTGCAGACCGAGCTCATGCTGGGAGGAGGAGTCAAAAGGGAAGTGCAGAGGTGGACAAAACCCAGGCAGGCCGGCCCTTTCTCAACAGCACACGCGTAACCCAATACCTGCGAGCGTGCCGAGCTGTGCTTTGAACTTGATTTAGTACCCGGGTCAGCGGCAGCCCAGTTCAGCTCCCCGCGGCCGGAGCCAGCACCCTGGGGACGGGCGTTTGAGCACTGAGGAAAGTCGGGACTGGATGCCATCCTCTACATTTCCACAAACACCAGACACGGGGCTGTCTAACGGGACGTCCCGCAGAGATCACTGGAGGCTAGGACACAGAACACTGCATCATTATGTCTGCTATCAGGGCCTGCTTTATTACCTTTATTAAAGCCTCAATCAGGAATTGCTGAAACAGCGCCACGGCCACCCCGGGACATAGCTCAGAGCTAACTCACAGAGACTGCTGCTGCAGTTTCTTTCTGCTTACCCTGTTAAACTCCTCGGAAGCACCGGTGGGTCCTTGGCTCTTTCCCCACTGTTATAACCTGCGAACAATTCAGCCAATTTGCATTGCTGTGCAAGTAGTTAGCGATTAGTAATCCTTAGGGTGTAATAAGAGTCACAGAGTGTAAGGGGTTAATGGAAACAGTTTTAAAGGGGCAGCAAAGTCGACACCCACACACACGTTGCTAACTGATACACAAAGAGTTAACAGTGTTGAAGTAATTACACTTTTCAATCTGAGCTTCACTGTAGAGAAACTGACCCACTCTGATCTCTGTACAGTGGAGGTGAATGGAACCAGGCGTCGGTCGCCATGACTACAACACAGATACAGCCCATAATTTAGCTCCTATCCAAACCCACCAGTGCAGCTACACGAGTCTCCTGAGTTTTATATGGAATGATGATGATGATGAAGATGATGATGATGATGATGATGAAGGTAAAATAGTGAATAGAGAATCTGAACTAATGCAGTTCTCTTTAGGGACTACTTTCTGTAGCTGCACTACACCCTGCAGCATGTATCCCTCCACCATTTTAATGATCTGATTTTAAAAGCAGGTTCTAGAGCCGAACTCTTCTCAGAACTCTGGTAGAACCGTGTCTCAGGCATCAGGCAGCGTCTTCATCACCATTAGGTGAAGAACTTTCTGTGAGGAGCTTTTATTATTAGAACATCAGACGTCTGCTTCCCTTCACCTCCACTGTAGAACCACAGCTCTGACTGGGGGAGCTTATCTAGAACCTCCACTGTAGAACCACAGCTCTGACTGGGGGAGCTTATCTAGAATCAAGCATTTCACACCAAACCCACCAAACCCCCCCTCTGAATGAGTCTGTTTACATGTGTGTTTATTGATGGAGGGTTTATGTGTATTATATCATTAGATCTATAATATTATGTTCTTACAGAAAGCCTGAAAACAGTAAAGTCTGAGTCACTGGGTGACACACTGAGCTGACTTACTTTTTCCTCAGTCTACTGCATGAGCTTTTTCATGAAATACCCTTTAAATAAATTCCTCCTCATAAGAACTGGCCTAACTGCCAATATTGACTCCACACCAGTCGACCCAGGCCTGGTATCAATTACGAGAAAAGATTACACATCCAGAATCAGCCAGTTACTCATTCAAACAGGAATTAACCAGTTATAACCAGACCCACAACATCACACCAGTATAGAACACAATTAATATCCAGTATGAAGTTCTAATAACATTAATATCCAGTATAAAGCTCTAATAACATTAATATCCAGTATGAAGCTCTAATGACATTAATATCCAGTATGAAGCTCTAATGACATTAATATCCAGTATGAAGTTCTAATAGCATTAATATCCAGTATGAAGCTCTAATATCATTAATATCCAGTATGAAGTTCTAATAACATTAATATCCAGTATGAAGCTCTAATATCATTAATATCCAGTATGAAGCTCTAATAACATTAATATCCAGTATGAAGTTCTAATAACATTAATATCCAGTATGAAGCTCTAATGACATTAATATCCAGTATGAAGTTCTAATAGCATTAATATCCAGTATGAAGCTCTAATAACATTAATATCCAGTATGAAGTTCTAATAGCATTAATATCCAGTATGAAGTTCTAATAACATTAATATCCAGTATGAAGTTCTAATAACATTAATATCTAGTATGAAGCTTTAATAACATTAATATCCAGTATGAAGCTTTAATAACATTAATATCTAGTATGAAGCTTTAATAACATTAATATCTAGTATGAAGCTTTAATAACATTAATATCCAGTATGAAGCTTTAATATCATTAATATCCAGTATGAAGCTCTAATAACATTAATATCCAGTATGAAGTTCTAATAACATTAATATCCAGTATGAAGCTCTAATGACATTAATATCCAGTATGAAGTTCTAATAGCATTAATATCCAGTATGAAGCTCTAATAACATTAATATCCAGTATGAAGTTCTAATAGCATTAATATCCAGTATGAAGTTCTAATAACATTAATATCCAGTATGAAGTTCTAATAACATTAATATCTAGTATGAAGCTTTAATAACATTAATATCCAGTATGAAGCTTTAATAACATTAATATCTAGTATGAAGCTTTAATAACATTAATATCCAGTATGAAGCTTTAATAACATTAATATCCAGTATGAAGCTCTAATAATATAATTTTACAACGTTAGGTTTTCTATTCATTGGTTTTGATGGAAATGGTGTAAAAATGATCAGTGCAATTAGGAAGTTTCAATTCAGGACTGACAGCACTGCCGGGGGCCTGGGGGTCGAACACTCCCCTTTAACACCCCTTTTATATCCTTTTAATGTAATTAGTGACCCAATTTGACACGAAGAGATCGGCCTTCCCCTGTGACCTATCTGAACCAACCCGCCAATCCAGCACTCCTGCAACACTTCCTCCAAAACTAAAACGAACCATTTCAATCAGATCAGTTTTACTTTTTAATAAGTAAAAAATACAATAAAAACGTTTAACATTTTATTTTACTGTCTGAAGTGGCTCCACTATAATAAAACATGCAGATATGAAAAAAATGTTTAGGTTTAACAACACTATTTCTAATGCAAAAAATATGTTTTTTATTGGTCATTAATGCACAATTTATTGTTTATTTATTTTATTTATAATATGAAACATGTTTTATATCCTGATTCTAATGTAATTGAGTTTTTCAGTTAATTTGTATGTTATGAAACTTTATTGTTTGTTTTTAAATGACTGCAGAAATAGAGTTGGTGTGGGGGGGGGGGGTATTTGTATCCTGGGTGAAGTTTTGTGACCCCTGTCCAAATGACCCGGTGCTGTATAAATGAACAAACCTTCTACTGGTAACTTACAACTACACTCAGAGGTCTTCAAAAAAAGGGTTTCCTCAGTGATGTTCTAAGAACCCTTTTTCAGAATTATGCAGAACCCTATACAGAAGCCTTCATGAACAGTGAACATGCTTGGTGATACATCAGATGTCCCATGTGAGCAAGATGCTGGATCTGGTAAGGGATAAGTGCTCCCTCCTGTGTGGTGAGAGGGGTGTAATGCTCAGCTCCAGCTCGGCCCAGCAGCAGCTCCAGGACGTGCAGCAGAAGGTTAAAGGAGAATCATTGTAATGGCCAAGAACAACACCTCACTTATCTTCCTGCCAGAGCACTGAGGGGCCCTGTGTGCTGGTGGCTCCGGTGGGCTCCGGTGGGCTCCAGGTTAATGACTGCGAAGAGATTAGCGGCCGGTGTGGGGCCGACCCCACCGCTAGGAGGCTGAGCGTGTCATTAGGCTAATTACCCTCAGGACCCTGGCGGGGGGGTTAGGGGGGTCGCACAGGTCATAAGAATGGTCGGGACACTAGTGGCACATTGTCTGCTCCCCCAAACCCAACCTGAGCTTCAGTCTTAGAGCAGGTCTGAATTCATTTAACCTGATTAGTGGATGGAAACAGGATCATCTCCCGCTCTCCTCAAACCATGTGTTCAGTCCTCTCTCCCAGACTTACTGATGTGCTCACTGTCACACTGTGACTCACTGTTATCTAGAACCTGGAATACAGCATGGAGCAGAGCTGAGCACAGTGTTTTACCTGTACTGTAGTTCAGGTTTAGAAATAATCTAATAGTCAATTGTGAATGATTCTAATGTGTCTATTAACTATTCATTATTTTCACTATGAATAATACAGCATTTCATATGAATTATTCAGTATCCACTCTGAATTATTTACTATCTACTATTGATTATATATCCACTATGAATTATTTACTATCTACTATTAATTATATATCCACTCAGTGTCCACTATGAATTATTCAGTATCTATCTATATATCCACTATGAATGAGCAGCTATTAATTATACATCCGCTATGAATTATTTACTATCTACTACTAATTATTCAGTTTTTACTATGAATTATTCTTTATCTACTATGAATTATTCAGTATCCACTATGAATTATTTACTATCTACTATTGATTATATATCCACTCTGAATTATTTACTATCTACTATTGATTATATATCCACTATGAATTATTTACTATCTACTATTAATTATATATCCACTCTGAATTATTTACTATCTACTATTGATTATATATCCACTATGAATTATTTACTATCTACTATTGATTATATATCCACTATGAATTATTTACTATCTACTATTGATTATATATCCACTATGAATTATTTACTATCTACTATTAATTATATATCCACTCAGTGTCCACTATGAATTATTCAGTATCTATCTATATATCCACTTTGAATGTGAATTTCCCCACTGCGGGACTAATAAAGGACTATCTTATGATCAGCAATTAATTATACATCCACTATGAATTATTTACTATCTACTACTAATTATTCAGTTTTTACTATGAATTATTCTTTATCTACTATGAATTATTCAGTATCCACTATGAATTATTTACTCTCTACTATTAATTATATAACCACTATGAATTATTCAGTATCCACAATGAATTATTCTATTCTAAGTATCTATCTATATATCAACTACAAATTATCAGCTATTAATTATATATCCACTATGAATTTTTGCCTATTAATTATATATCCACTATGAATGATCTACTACTATTTATTCAGTATCCACTACAAATTATTCAGTATCCAACATGAATTAAAATTTTAAATTCAATAAAAATATCCACTATATATTATTCAGTATCCAGTATGAATTTTTCAGGATCTACTAAAACTGAAAGTGAGGTTTAGCGTTTACTGCACACCGGTTTAAAGTCTAAGCGCAGGCCGGCGTCCGTGCTGGAGTGAGGTTTAAGCCACAGCAGGCTGCACTCCAGCTCCTGCTGTACTGATCACCCCCTCCTCCTCCACCTCCTCCTCCACCTCCTCTTCCTCTCTCTGTTACAGATCCAGTAAACATGAATAAACTTCAGCAGAAGGTTTGAAGTCATTGCTCAGCCCAGACTCAGCTGTGTGTTTATGCACCCTGAGAAAGACAAGGCTATTTCTGGACAGCCGGACTGGACAAATAAACATCA
Organism: Salminus brasiliensis; assembly: GCF_030463535.1. NCBI lineage: Eukaryota > Metazoa > Chordata > Actinopteri > Characiformes > Bryconidae > Salminus > Salminus brasiliensis. The sequence goes on from NC_132882.1 coordinate 45,673,909, forward strand.
GCCCTGGACGTGAAACACTTCTTTTATTATCGGTGAAACTCTACAATGGCTTTGTGTACTTCCACCGCTGCGTTCTGATTGGCTGTTTATTTTCACAGCGGCGCTGCTGAGCCTGCGGACCTTCGGCCAAACCCGAGAGGTGCCAAGTCTCTCCATCCATTTCCTGTGTGTGACATCATTGTGTATCCCCTGAAGGCTGATGTGGTGTGTGTGTGTGTGTGTGTGTGTGTGTGTGTGTGTGTGTGTGCTGCCTGGGTGGTGAACGCAGAGCACTCAGCAAACACAACGTTCATGATGTCTCACACTTGTTAAACTGTTAGAAGGGCTTGAAAGAGCCTGAAAGAACTTCTGCCTTTATTCAGTATCCACTATGAATTATTCAGTATCTACTATGAATTATTCATTGTTTTGTATGAATTATTCAGTATCTACTATGAATTATTCAGTATCCACTACAAATTATTCAGTATCTACTATGAATTATTCAGTGTTTTGTATGAATTATTCAGTATCTACTATGAATTATTCAGTCTCTACTATGAATTATTCAGTATCTACTATGAATTATTCAGTATCCACTATGAATTATTCAGTATCTACTATGAATTATTCAGTATCTACTATGAATTATTCAGTATCCACTATGAATTATTCAGTATCTACTGTGAATTATTCAGTATCTACTATGAACTATTCAGTATCTACTATGAATTATCCAGTATCCACTATGAATTATTCAGTATCTACTATGAATTATTCAGTGTTTTGTATGAATTATTCAGTATCTACTATGAATTATTCAGTCTCTACTATGAATTATTCAGTATCTACTATGAATTATTCAATATCCACTATGAATTATTCAGTATCTACTTTGAATTATTCAGTATCTACTATGAACTATTCAGTCTCTACTATGAATTATTCAGTATCTACTATGAATTATCCAGTATCCACTATGAATTATTCAGTATCTACTATGAATTATTCAGTATCTACTATGAATTATTCAGTGTTTTGTATGAATTATCCAGTATCTACTATGAATTATTCAGTATCTACTATGAATTATTCAGTGTTTTGTATGAATTATCCAGTATCTACTATGAATTATTCAGTATCTACTATGAATTATTCAGTATCCACTACAAATTATTCAGTATCTACTATGGATTATTCAGTATCCACTATGAGTTATTCTTTATCTACTATGAATTATTCAGTATCCACTACAAATTGCTTCTGTATCCACAGCACCCAACATGTATCTACTATGAATTATCCATTCTGAATAATTTATGTATATATCTATAAATTCTTTGGTATCCATCATGAATTACTCTGTAACCACTGTGAATTACTCAGTATATAATATTTATTTATATAAATTGATATATTTTATATATCTCTACCCCCCTCTCTCTCTCTCGCTCTCTCTCTCTTTCTCTCTCTCTCTCCTTTGCGTCTGCACATCTGTTTGGCTCACGTGACTCCAAAACATTAACATCTGGTTCCAGAAAGGTCTCAGATCGTGCCCCTCAAACACACATCTGCCAGAACCTGTAACTGTGAGGAGACCCTCAGTGTGGCCTTCTCTCAGCCGCCCTGTTACAATCCTGTTCCCAGCACTGCTGATCAGCTCATCAATAACAGCCAAGGCGTGTGTGTGTGTGTGTGTGTGTGTGTGTGTCACAGTCTGACCTCTGTAAAACACACACAGTTGGAGTTTCTGGCATGCCGTAAACGCTGTTACAGAGCTTGGCTTCTAGATACACTGTGTCCAAATGTTTGTGGACACCCCTTCTAATTCATGCATTCAGCTACTTTAAGTTGCACCTGTGTGCAAATGCACACACAGCTGGTCTAGTCCCTGTAGAGAAGAAGTACTGCCAATAGAATAGGACTCTCTGGAGCAGATCAACATCATGACCCTATTGGCTCCATGCTGCCTAATAATACCAGGCGTGGACTAGAGGGGTATAAAGCCCCCCAGCATTGAGGAGCTGTGGAGCAGTGGAAGAACTGTGTTCTCTGGAGTGATGGTGGAGGAGCTCTGTCCAGTACTTTTGGATGGGCAATGCAATCAAATTCTCACAGCAATGCTGCTCCAAAATTGAGTTTTTTTTGCAAGATTTGCACATGCTTGTAATAATGCTTTAGTGTTGCAGGGGGACAGCTTTTTCAGCATTTCAGCCATGGTGGTTGCTATAGTTTCTTGCTAGGTGGTTGCTATGGTGTCTCAGTTGGTTGCTATGGTGTCTCAGTTAGTTGGCTGGGTGTTGCTTGTATATTTGTATCATCGAGACATTGGAAAGGTGGCTTCTGAAACTAAAGTTTTAAAACCCCAATCGTTCTTATGGGGGGAGAAACACTGTCCAATCAAAAAGCTGTATAGAAGCCTGACTCACAAAATCAGAACTCAACAATCAGACTCAACAATCAGATTCAACAATCAGACTCAACAATCAGACTCTACAATCAGACTCATCAATCAGACTCAACAATCAGACTCTACAATCAGACTCATCAATCAGACTCAACAATCAGACTCATCAATTAGACTCAACAATCAGACTCTACAATCAGACTCTACAATGAGACTCTACAATCAGACTTATCAATCAGACTCTACAATCAGACTTATCAATCAGACTTATCAATCAGACTCAACAATCAGACTTATCAATCAGACTTATCAATCAGACTCAACAATCAGATTCAACAATCAGACTCAACAATCAGACTCATCAATCAGACTCAACAATTAGATTCAACAATCAGACTCAACAAAAAAGTGTCCATATGTAGAAAACTACAGGAAAAATGACATATTTCAACATTTCTTTTTATTTTATTATTATTATGTAATTATTATTTATTATTTTCAGCACCCTAGTTTGTTCTTAGGTTGTGTGTCTGTCTGTTTACTACTTTAAAAAATATCCAAAAATTTGTGACATATTTCACAAATAAAGTGACATATTTCACTGTATTATAAAAATGTTTTTTTTTATTTTATGTGTACGAAAAATTAGCTAAAAATAATAATGTTCAGGGACGCTTTGAGGAATCGGACATTCCCAAATAACTGATTTACAGCTTCTGAACCAAGTGCAACATCAAGTGCAATCATTCCGAATTCATCCAAACAGAGGAATTTCCTAAAAAAGTCAACTTTATTACAGAATTACACATTTATTTACAAAACAGCGTAATAAAAATAGGGATGTATTTCAGCACAGGACAGGAACTCTTCACCTGTCATTAATAAATAAATTAACTCGCGCAGGTTGAACTTCAGGACCATTCAAATCTTCATCCTTCATCCAGATCCTGGAGGCACTGCTGGGTTTTCCTCCATGGAAAAGAGCCACAGCTAAGTCCCACACACACACACACACACACACACACACACACACACACACACACCAAGGGATGAACTGGGATCACAAATTGGCCCCAGACTCCAACCGACATCCTTCCAGTGTACACTCATTGGTCACCTCATTGGTCACACTGGGACAAACACAAGTGACCACATAGCTCGCTAGCAGGCGGCTTTACAGGTCAGGTAGTTCACCACAGCTAACGCTAGCTAGCCCTCTGGCTAACAGAGCTATCTTGCTGATCCCTTAGATGTCCCTCGTCAAGCTGATAGCATTGTGTATTGATTATTAACCTAGCAGCCTGGCTACGTAGCCGAAGGGTGAGCAGATTGTGTAGCTAACATTATTAATTAGACCTAAATTGAACTTATCTGACTGCATAATTACTCACTTATATAACGTTAGCTACGTAACGACCCAGAGTATGGTAGGTAGGGACCCTAAAAAGTTAGCGACAGTGTCCAAAAAGGCCCAAATTAGCCGGTCACTCTATATTAGCAGATGTTGCTAGACGATAGCGTATGCTAGCCACTGTAAACCGACTGTAACGCTCTCCTGGTTGGATATTGGTGGTCATCGCGAGGGGCTCACAGGTAGGTGCAGGTACATGGAGGATGCAGCGTAAGCCCAACGGCTGCCCACCAGTTCTCCCAGTGGTCCACATTCTCACAGGCCGCCTGTGAGCAGTCTGGGCAGAGCAGGCTGAGAACACATGGTCTGTGGCCTTCTCCTTCGGTCTCCAGATGACGAAGCTTCCGGGTCAAGTCCACCCCACCCCTCCCGAAGCCCACCCCACCCCACAGGATCCAGCATTCGATTTGGTGTCTTTGTCCAGACGCTTGATCCAGATTGTCCTCGCCATGCAGAGACGGCGTCCCCTGTGGAGCGGGAGGAGAAATGAGGGTGAGGGTGAGGATGATGATGATGATGATGTGCTAACAGTGGTCTAGATTGTTCTCCTTGTCGAGTTTATATTATTATATTATAGATTATATTATATATATATATATATTACAGTGTCCAGAGCACACTGACCCAAAGTTCTCCACTGACCCTGTGTGCGGATGGCTTGGAGCCTCGGCCCAAATCAGCTTCTAAATTAAGGGTGACCAAAATATCACGGAAATAGACCAAATATTATGATCATAGCAGCCAAAATAATAAATAAATAAATAAATAAATAAATAAATATATACTGAATGAATATATCACTGCTGTCCAACGAAAACCATGTATCTCCATAGTTTGAACCCCGTCGCTGCTTCTGTCCTCATTATTTTGAAGACGTTGGACATGTTGGACATTCATTGGACAGGGACAATATACACTGAGTTATAGATCACGGTGGTTCAGTGGTCAGAGCATGGGGTTACTGATCACAGGGTTGTGGGTTCAATACCCGGGTCTCGTAAGCTGCCGTGCCTGGGCCGTTGTACAAGGCCTGTAACCCTGGCTATGATATGTAATGAGACAGTGTTATTATAGTGGATCATTTTAATTACTATAATTAATTTAATTCATTAATAACATAAATATAATATATACACTATATACATAATTACATTAATATATAATACAATATATAATTATATTAATATATATAGAACCACAAAAACATAAACAAGAGGTTTTTGCCCCAGTGTTCTTTGAGTTGTTATAGTACATAGAACCACTAAAAACACTCAAAGGCGCCCTGGCTCGAGAATGTTCTGCTGGCTCATTCGGTTCCTCACTTCTTAATCTAGAACAGTTCTAGATTTGCAGTTTTACACTAAAACTGAATTTACTAGTGGTTGAATTGACTAAATTGGATGCAGAGTTATAGTTATTCTGAAAACTTGACCAACTACACTCTACGAAAAAAAGGTTCTACAGTCCTAAAAACGGGTTCTCTAACATTTAAACTCGCTAATACAAATCGAGTTAACTACATTTAGAACTTTAGATCTTTTTAATTCAACAAACTTTTCAAAGTTACTTTTTTTTTTACTGAGTGTTGGAATATTTTTCGGTTCTACATAAAACATTTCAAGGGTTCTAATAATACAGAACCATCCACAAGAGGTTTTCCTTTTTGGCTCCTTTTAGGTTCATTTCTAAATCTAGAACTCTGCTGTTTTTCTGTTTTTACACTGAATCTGAAACTGTACTGGTGGACAAAACGTAGTGGATCCAGATCTTGAACTGCAGACTACACTCTACTAAAAAAAGGGTTCTAGATAATGCCATAAATATGTTCTCTAGCTTTTAAACATACATTTAGTAATAAAGCAATACAAGAGTATTTTTGCTTTTTATTTGTTTTTTTAAGTTCCAGCTCCTATTGGTTTTTGTGTATAGTGGAACCTTTTTGGGTGCTATTTAGAACCATTTTAAGAGGTTCTATTAAAACTAAAACATATACAAGAGGTTGTTATAGTTGTATATCGAACCACCGCCTTTACTAAGGACCTCTCAAAGTTTAGGCGCCCGGCTCTAGATTGTTCCACTCATTCTGGCTCACTCAGTACATGGTTTCTTAATCTAGAACCGTGCTAGATTCGAATGTTTTCACTAAAAATGAACATATCTGTGAGTTTATTTCTTAGTGGAAGTAGATTTAAAGTCAGTTTTTAAAAACTTGACAGGCTGCGCTCTACGAAAAGGGTTCTAGATAATGCTGAAAAGAGGTTCTCTAACTTTTAGATGAATATATTAATATATGAATAACTTGTGGAGCTCTTGTTTTGGTGACAGCACCGGTTCTGTGTATGTTCCCGTGCACAGTGGAACCTTTTTTTGGGTACTAAACAGAACCCTTCCCCTGCAGTTCTCAGTCTAGAACCCCGACAGTGTGTGTAACAGTGAGAGCGGACTGGACTCTACCTCTGTCTCTCTCTCTCTCTCTCTCTCGCTCTCTGTCTGTCTGTCACTCTCTCTCCCCTCCTCTGGTCAGTGCGTGGCGGACATGGACCACGCGCCCTCCATCCTCCACACGGAGAAGGCGTAGCTGAGGCGCTCGTGCGCCACGTAGCTGCAGCTCGCGGCTTTGGAGTCCAGCTCGTCGCTCTGCAGCACCTGGCACAGGAAGTCGATGTAGCGCGCGGCGAGCTTGAGGGTCTGGATCTTGCTGAGCTTGTCGGAGGGCAGGGTGGGGATGATCTTCCGCAGCGCCGCGAACGCCTCGTTCAGGGACTGCGTGCGCTGGCGCTCGCGCACGTTGGCCATCACGCGCTGGGTGTGCAGCTCCTCGAGGGACGGGGGGCTCCCTTCTCCGTCTCCTCCCTCGCGCTCTTCCCCCAGGCTCGCCTTTTTGCCCCGCGCGCCCGGGCTCTCCACCGACTCCTCTCCGCTCGTGCGGCTCCAGCGCCTCTTCCTCACAGTCCTCTTCCTCTTGGCCGGACGCTCGTGCTGCTGCTGGTGCTGCTGCTCCCCATCGCTGAAGCTCAGGCTGTCCGGTGGAGACCCTGGCGAGCACGAGCCCTCCTCAGGCATCTCTCACACGCGTCTTTCCACAACAAACAAACAAACAAACAAACAAGCAAACAAGCAGATAAAAGTGCACACAGAAGATGTATGGCTATGTCCTCAGCTCGCGCGCCTTTCCAGAACAACAACAACAACAACAACGACGACGACGACGGCACGAGCTCTCCGGTCCAGGGTTCCTCACAGCACATGAAAAAGCTCCACAAAGTTTTGCACACTTCCACAAAGTTGGGGAGCTCTTATAGCCCTCTGGAGGGGCTGAGGAGAGTCAGGGAGCCGATTGGCTGAGACAGTGAGGAGGAGGAGGGGGAGGAGGAGGAGGAGGAGGAGGAAGAGTGAGGGAGTCTTAAAGTGTTCCCCCAGAACTCCTCCCTGAACTCTGACAGCTCTCTGCTGAGGACACCCACACTTCTGCTCAGGGCGGACAGGCTCAGCACGCGAGGGTGCCATTATTTATGCATTTCCTAAGATGAGTTGATCAATCAGTCAATCATTTGATCAATAAACTAACCATCGTACCAGTTAACCAGTCAATAAACCAACCGTTTTATCAATTGACCAACCAGCCAATCAATCGATCAGTCAATAGAACAATACATTTAACCAATTAACCAACCAACCAATCAATCAATCAACAAATTTAAATTCAACAAATATTTTAATCTTTTAATCAGTCAATATATCAATCAACCAATAAACCAATCGTTTAATCAATCAATTAATCATATAAACTAACCACTGAACCTATTAACCAGTCAACAAACCAACCGTTTTATCAATTGACCAATCAGTATTTTAACCAATTAACCAATCTATCAATCAATCAGTCAATCAATTAATCAACAAACCAATAATTTACCCTATCAACCAATCTATTATTAAACCAGTTGTTTAATAAATCAATCAATAAACCAACCATTTTATCAATTGACCAATCAATCAGTGATTTAACCAATTAACCAATAAGTAAATCAACTGATCAATCAATAGAACAATCATTTAACAAATTAACCAACCAACCAATCAATCAACAAATTGATCAGTCAACCTATCAATAAACTAATCTTTTAATCAGTCAATATATCAATCAACCAATAAACCAATCGTCTAATCAATCAATTAATCAATAAACTAACCATTGAACCTATTAACCAGTCAACAAACCAACCGTTGTATCAATCAATCAGTAATTTGACCAATTAACCAATCAGTAAATCAATCGACTGGTGAATAGAACAATAATTAAACAAATGAACCAACCAACCAATCAATCAACAAATTGATCAGTCAACCTATCAATAAACCAAGCTTTTAATCAGTCAATATATCAATCAATCAATAAACCAATCGTTTAATCAATCAATCAATCAACCAATCAATAAACTAACCACGGAACCTATTAACCAGTCAACAAACCAAAGGTTTTATCAATTGACCAATCAATCAGTAATTTAACCAGTGAACCAACCAGTCAATCAATCAATGAATCAATAGAACAATAATTTAACCAATGAACCAACCAATCAACAAATTGATCAGTCAACCTATCAATAAACCATAATTTAATCAGTCAATATATCAATCAACCAATAAACCAATTGTTTAATCAATCAATCAATTAATTCAATAATTTAACCAATTAACCATTCAGTAAATCAACTGATCAATCAATAGAACAACTATTTAACCAATTAACCAACCAATCAATCAAAAAATTGACCAGTCAACCTATAAAACCAGTCCTCAGAGACCCCAGACAGTCCAGATTTGCAACCACTGCAATAGGGATCAATACCAATTCCACTGGATTTCTACATCTGTGCACCGTCAGGAACAGCGTTCCTCCGTTCCACACAGGCACCGGAGAGATCGATGAAGGTTCTCCATCAAGCTCTGCTCACTTCATTGGTTAGGATCCCGCCGGTACCGCTTAGAAGCCGCAGCGCGCGGCGGACAAACTCTACAGGCTAAACTCTACACATCACGGGCGGATTGATTTCCCATGCCTGTGACCAGCGAGCGAACAAGAGCTTTTCCACTGCAGCCGAAGTTGCGATGATGATTCATGTAGTGACTCAAGAGTCAGAAGAAGTTCAGGAGCCAAATATTTCACAGCCGCTCCCTCAGCACCGCTGCACCGCCAGATCTACTGCAAGCCTGGAGCCAGGGCCTATCAGTGAGGGCTCCAGGATTTGCTTTATTATGTATCAGCTGAGCTGTGGAAAGAATCGCTTCTCTGCTGACCAGTTCACACAGAGGAAGAAGAGGAAGAAGAAGAACCGGCAGGTTCAGCAGATTTCTCTGATTGTCCACTTCACTCCATCGATGATCGTAGCGTTCCCTCGCCGAACCCCCGAACCCCTCACCCTCTCCTCACACCAACTCCTGGAGAGAAAGACTAATCAGCTGTTAACAGGCTGGAGACCGAGAAGGTCAAGCTCAATAGCGCCCACGTGTGTCCCTGGACTGTTGTCCAGGACTTGTCTTGGGTTTACTGGTATTTATACTCAGGCTCATCTTAGTCTCAATAGTATTTATAATCAGACTTGTCTTGGTTTCAGTACTATTTGTAAGTAGACGTGCTTTGTTCTCAGTGCTATTTATAATCAGACAAATCTATTTCAATAGTATTTGTAATCAGACTTGTCTTGGTCGCAGTATTATTTGTAATCAGACTTGCCTTGTTCTCAGTAGCATTTGTAATCAGACTTGTCTTGGTCGCAGTATTATTTGTAATCAGACTTGCCTTGTTCTCAGTAGCATTTGTAATCAGACTTGTCTTGGTCCCAGTATTATTTGTAATCAGACTTCTTGGTCCCAGTATTATTTGTAATCAGACTTGTCTTGGTCGCAGTATTATTTGTAATCAGACTTGCCTTGTTCTCAGTAGCATTTGTAATCAGACTTGTTTTGGTCCCAGTATTATTTGTAATCAGACTTCTTGGTCCCAGTATTATTTGTAATCAGACTTGTCTTGGTCCCAGTATTATTTGTAATCAGACTTCTTGGTCGCAGTAGTATTTGTAATCAGACTTGTCTTAGTCTCTATAGTATTTGTACTCAGACTTGTCCTGGTCTCCATAGTATTTGTACTCAGACTTGTCTTGGTCACAGTATTATTTGTACTCAGACTTGTCTTGGTCCCAGTATTATTTGTAATCAGACTTGTCTTAGTCTCTATAGTATTTGTACTCAGACTTGTCTTGGTCTCCATAGTATTTGTACTTAGACTTGTCCTGGTCTCTGTAGTATTTATAATCAGACTTGTCTTAGTCTCTATAGTATTTGTACTCAGACTTGTCCTGGTCTCAGTATTATTTGTACTCAGACCTTTCTTGGTCTCTGTAGTATTTATAATCAGACTTGTCCTGGTTTGCAGTATTATTTCTAATCAGACTTGCCTTGTTCTCAGTAGTATTTGTAATCAGACTTGTCTTGGTCTCAGTATTATTTGTACTCAGACTTTTCTTGGTCTCTGTAGTATTTATAATCAGACTTGTCTTGTTCTCAGTACTATTTATAATCAGACTTGTCTTGGTCTCCATAGTATTTGTAATCAGACTTGTCTTGGTTTCAGTACTATTTGTAATCAGACATGCCTTGTTCTCAATATTATTTGTAATCAGACTTGTCTTGGTCTCAGTAGTATTTGTAATCAGACTTCATTTGGTTTCAGTACTATTTATAATCAGACTTGTTTTGTTCTCAGTACTATTTATAATCAGACTTGTCTTGGTTTCAATAGTATTTGTAATCAGACTTGTCTTGGTTTCAGTACTATTTGTAATCAGACGTGCCTTGTTCTCAATATTATTTGTAATCAGACTTGTCTTGGTTTCAATATTATTTGTAATCAGACTTGATTTGGTCTCAGTATTATTTGTAATCAGACTTGATTTGGTCTCAATATTATTTGTAATCAGACGTGCCTTGTTCTCAATATTATTTGTAATCAGACGTGCCTTGTTCTCAATATTATTTGTAATCAGACTTGATTTGGTCTCAGTATTATTTGTAATCGGACTAACCTAGCAGCTAACCTCTTTAATGTCGCGGCATCAGGTGAGATAGACTAGGAAAAGACCCGCAGTCTGCAGGGACTTTGATCTCCAAGAGGAGGAACTCAGGGTTAATACACATATATAATTTAAATATGCAATATTTCAGACGTATATTTGGAAAGTGATCTATTTGAACTTGAATTATATACCACATAGCACTAGACTCCCAGCATGTGTGTTAATATGTGTGTGTGTGTAAGTATGTGTGTGTGTGTGTGTGTGCTGTCAGTCGGGGTCACAAAAAGTGCTGCAGCTGTGCGTGCAGATGAATGCGGGACTGGGGAAGGGGGTGTGACAGGCAGGGGAGGGGTTCCTCGGCCCAGGCCAAAAACAACAAGCGCAGGACGGATTCTCCTGCTGAACTTCAGCCACAGCGTCCACCCACAGATACTCCTAGCACTGGGCCTGCAGCTGGGAGAGAGAGAGAGAGTTCTCCTTGTGGGTTTGTACAGACAGAACAATGGTCATCTAAATATTCGGACTCAACGGTTGGGCCGCAAGTCACTGCCCTTACCCAAAAACGACCTGGCCATGCTCATCCAGTGCTCCCTGGAGCTACAAGGATAAGGGCGCTCAGCACGTACCAGAAGTCCTATCCATCCACACTTGTCTCAAACCAGGCCACGCTGCTTAGGGATCTCCAACAGGCTTGCTAATGTGGTTTACGACGCTCAGTTACTTAGGAAATCCAGTCAATTCTAGATACATGATATGTCCAAATATTTGTGGACACCCCATCTAATGAATGCATGCTGCTAGTTTTTAAAGTTGCACCCATTGCTGACACAGATGTACACATAGACAGCTTGTCTAGTCCCTGTGGAGAAGAAGTACTGCCAATAGAATAGGACTCTCTGGAGCAGATCAACATCATGACCCTATTGGCTCCATGCTGCCTAATGATGCCAGGCGTGGGCTAGAGGGGTATAAAGCCCCCCAGCATTGAGGAGCTGTGGAGCAGTGGAAGAACTGTGTTCTCTAGAATGATGGTGGAGGAGCTCCATCCAGTACAATCATCCAACATCCTGACCTCACAAACATCACTCTTGTTGTGGAATGCAATCAAATCCTCACAGCAATGCTCCTCCTCCAAAATCTAGTAGAAAGTCTTTGTCTCTGGACAGTTGGGACAGTTACTCCAACAGAAGCAGGATCCACTCTTTTTAATAGCCTTGATTTCAGAAGAAACAATGAATAAGCAGGCGTCCCAATACTTTTGTCTTTTCATAGTTTGTCTGCCGGAGAAGAACAAGAAACGTGAATGTCAGAAGGAAAGAAAGAGGAGTCACAAAGTCAAATCAGAGCGGGTATAGAAAGACAAGTGATGGGAACCAACTACTGAGCCTTGTGGGACACCAGCGCTACATGATCAGAGGACCCCTCCTGGCAGGACACCACCACAGAGCCAGTGCTTTGGAGTTTGGCTTGGATGGATTTGAGGATCTTCTGGAGTGGTGACAGCTTGGCTAATCTCGCAGCACTGAGCTTCGCAGTAATGCTCACAAGGGAGTCTGAAGCCAGACTGGTAGGGATCCAGGAGCCGGTTCTGGGTGGGAAAGTGAGTCAACAGACTGCAAACAACAAATTCAAGAATTTTTCAGAGGTAAAAAAAAAGGAGAGATATTGGTCGGTTGCTGCTGATGTCCAAGGTCGGGTACCGCCCTGGTGGTCTTGAAGGCAAATGGTACGGCCTGATGTTGAGGAGCAATTAGTGATGGATGGGACGGAGGGAAGCAAGTCCAGGGAGATAGTTTGATGCACTGTAGATGGGATGGGGTCCAGCAGGCAGGTTTAGGGATCACTGAATGTCAGTAGCTGCAGGATGTCATCTGTCAAATGAGAAGAAAAACATGAGAATTGAGAAGGAGGATAGTGTGGTCAGGGGAAAAAGGACCAGCAGACCCTCAAGCCAACCTGACCCCTCTAAGCAATGCCTTCAGACGTCCTTGACTACCTAAGTGAAGTGTGTTCCCGGAGTAGGGCTGGTGACCACTGTTGCATACTGCTGTCTATAAAAATGCAATGCATCTACACCATATGGACAAAAGTATTGGGACACCTGCTCATTAAGTGTTTCTTGTTTCAGTCCTGCTTCTGTTGGCGTAACTGTGTCTACTGCCCAAGGAAGAAGACCTTCTACTAGATGTTGGAGGAGCATTGCTGTGAGGATTTGATTTTAATTTGATTGCAAAACCACTTTACTGTTATGACCCGCACCCATATGACTGGAAAGTGGGCTAGGTGGGTTCCAGTATGGACTCTGTCATCACAGCCCATCCTGGTTGAACCCCATCACTGACCCTGGTGGGCATCCATATATGGAACATATACACAACATGGGACAAAACCCATACGGGCCACACATGGGCATGTTATCTGGGATCAAGTCCCACCCTGAACCCTGAACCATGAGCCATTCAAGCCTCAAGCAGAGCTAAAAGCGAGGCCCTGGAGGATCTCCACTGCTTGCTAGCGACCTTACCTTTGTGTCTAAAGGATCTAAAGGTAGAACAGACCCCGAACTCCGAACAGAAGTCTCGGTCAATCCGCTCTGTTTGGGCCGAGGGGTGAAAATCAGCAGATTACTTTTTGGCAGAGCGATTGCTTCGAGTCTAGTAACACTGTACGAGGCATAATACATTCTTCTGAGGAGGTTCTTCTCGCGAGCAGATGATCTCCAGAAATGTGTGGGAGTGACAACGATAGATCTCCCCTTGTCCACAGCTGTGCAATTTTTCCACCATACTTACTGTTCAATTCACCTTCAGAGTCCATGTGCCCCAGGGGTAACTCCTGTCTGTCAGTGCACAATCACCGGCTCCACCGCCGTGTTGCTTTTGGAACAAGGCTCAGGCAGCCACATTTATTATTTATACACTGACGGAACAGCCCAGCGAAGACTCGCGTCTGCTGAAGGAGCAGTCCGAGTTCTGGACTTTTTACTGAACCTGTATTTCAACAGGAATACCAAACAATCAAAAGCCATCAAATTATTAAAACGATTAAATGCTTAATCAATAATAATCAGTGGGTGTAATAACTGTAAATCTGATCAAATCCACTGTAAAACACTCAATACACACAAACACGACTGTAATCGTCCACTAATGTGCTGGAATTGTTGCTTGGCAACCGTTGCCAACTGTGCTACTGGCTGTTGAAAGAACTGTGTATAGTGATCAATAATGAATTAATTAATCAATCAATTTGTTGGACACTTTTTATCAACATTAGCAGTAATAATCATCACTGTCAGCCATAACATTAAAACCCAATATGTCTAATATTTTGTGGGTCCACCATAACCATAAGCTCTGACCCGTCAAGGCATGGAGTCCACCATGTAGACCTCTGAAGGTGTCCTGTAGTATCTGGCACCACGGTATTGCTAATGCTGTTATGTTGTAAGTTGGGCCTTTTTTTAAGCCTTGAACCCATGACCCTGTCGCCCGCCGGTTCACCGGTCGTCCTTCCTTGGAGCACTTTTGGTAGGTGCTGACCACTGCATACCTGGAGAGAACATCCCGCAAGACCTGAAGCCTGATGTTTTGAAGATGTTCTGACTCAGGCACCCTCTAGAACATCACAGTTTGGTTCTTGGCAAAGTGTCTCAGATTCTTATGCTTGTCTATTTTTCCTGCCTCAGCACCTTCATCATCTTCATCACCTTCAAGACCTGACTGATCACTCGCTGCCTAATATGTAGATCCACCCTGTGATAAGAGCCATTGGAACCAGATCATCAGTGTCCTTCACTTCACCTGGCTTTAGTGGTTTTAATGTTATGGCTGATCGGTGTATGTTAGAGCAGGATCGAATGTTCCATGCAATTCGTTGGACCAGCACTGGAAAATGCTGCCACTGCCAGCAGCGCCCAGTGTTTCCCAACGTTTGCAATCAACCGCCACAGTAGAACAAAACAGATGTTGAATTTTCTGGAAGCGTGGGTGCTGAATGGTCATAGCTGAAGTCCAGGTTCAAACCATTCATCTACAGCAGATCCAAAACTGCAACAAGAACATGGTCTGTTTTGACAAAAGTATTGGGACACCTGCTCATTCATTGTTTCTTCTGAAATCAATGCTATTAAAAAGAGCTGATCCTGCTTTTGTTGGAGTGATTATCTCTACTGTCCAGAGAAGAAGACAAAAATACTTTCTACTAGATTTAGGAGGAACATTGCTGTGAGGATTTGATTGCATTCAGCAACAAGAGCATCAGTGAGACCACCATGGAAATGCTGCACGTATCGTCGGTCGCATACCTCTACGCTTGCACACCCCTTACCACAGCGTACCACCGAGGGAGCTTAACGCTCCCATCCCTCGTTGCTTGTTTGTCAAGTGTTAACAAAGTGAGTAGCGGCGAGCCGACACTGGCTCAGAGACTGAGACAGATGCGGTGTGAGCCAGGTCAGGAGAAGCTGACAGTGTGCTATGTGCTGAGTAAAGAGGTGCAGAGAAAGCAATGAGAACTTCACCACCCTTCCCAGCAGGCCACTGAAAGCTAAACCCCTCCAGAGCCTCCTGAAGCCAACCCTTTTCCACGGTTCCTGGAAACGGGACTTTGAACTTCTCGCAGCTCCACAGCGGCTCTCTCACGCTGGAAGAGGAGGTTTAGAAGCCCTCTGAGAGCGAGGAGAAGGAGAGAGGATTTTATAGGCTGCTACTGTACACTCCCGAAATCGGAAGGTGCGAGAGAAGAACCACAGTTGGTCTCCTAGAGAACCGTAAAAACAAATGTTTTTGTGATGTGTGAGCAGATTTTTAAGGTTTTGCAAGGGTCCGACACCCATCCCTACACCTACCTTCTTAAAAATAAGGGGGCTATGAAGGGTTCTTTGAGTGGTGCCACAGGAGATGCCGTACCACTTTGTGGAACCATGTTTGGACAAGAGATCTGCACACAACCAAATGTGGTTCTTCTATGGCGTCACTCCAAGAACCCTTTGTAGCGCCGTTATTTCGTGTAGAGCATTAAATATCACTATAAAACAGAGAGAAACAGAATATATAATTATAATAATAAAACATATATAGACACTAAAGTATGCATTAAAGTGTAAGTACAAAAGCAAACAGTTTTGGTGTGGGGGGGTGTTCAGAAGCCTGATGGCTTATGGATAGAAACTGTTTGTCAGTCTGAGTGCATAGTGGAACTGATAGTGGAGCTGATAGTGGAACTGATGGTGGAACTGATGGTGGAGCTGATGGTGGAGCTGATGGTGGAGCTGATAGTGGAACTGATAGTGGAGCTGATAGTGGAACTGTTAGTGGAACTGTTAGTGGAGCTAATAGTGGAACTGATAGTGGAGCTGATAGTGGAGCTGTTGGTGGAACTGATGGTGGAGCTGATGGTGGAGCTGATGGTGGAGCTGATGGTGGAACTGTTAGTGGAACTGTTAGTGGAGCTGATAGTGGAACTGATAGTGGAACTGATAGTGGAACTGTTAGTGGAACTGTTAGTGGAACTGTTAGTGGAGCTGATAGTGGAGCTGATAGTGGAGCTGATAGCGGAACTGTTAGTGGAGCTGATAGCGGAGCTGATAGTGGAACTGATAGTGGAGCTGATAGTGGAGCTGATAGTGGAACTGTTAGTGGAACTGATAGTGGAGCTGATAGTGGAGCTGATAGTGGAGCTGATAGTGGAACTGTTAGTGGAACTGTTAGTGGAGCTGATAGTGGAGCTGATAGTGGAGCTGATAGTGGAACTGTTAGTGGAACTGTTAGTGGAACTGTTAGTGGAACTGATAGTGGAGCTGATAGTGGAGCTGATAGTGGAGCTGATAGTGGAACTGTTAGTGGAACTGTTAGTGGAACTGTTAGTGGAACTGATAGTGGAACTGTTAGTGGAACTGATAGTGGAGCTGATAGTGGAGCTGATAGTGGAACTGTTAGTGGAACTGATAGCGGAACTGATAGTGGAACTGTCCATGGAACTTGCGGTGGAACTATCAGAAGAGCTTCACTGTTTACTGAAGAAGAACCTCAGCTAGTCTAATCTTAGACTCTACTAAACACCAGTCTTTAAGGTGACCATAGTACTCTTCTCTTCGCCTGAGTACTCTCAGAAGAGGAGGGTCTTCAGTCTGGGTTTGAGGACAGTGAGCGTTGGACTCTGCTGTTCGGACACCCAGGGGAAGTTCGTTCCCCCACTTCGGTTCAGGACAGTAAAATGTCTGGACGCTCGTCTTCCATGGATCCTAAAGAACGGCGGCTCGAACTGAGCCGTACTTGAAGATCAGCTTTTGACCATCGCCATCAAGTACGGAGGGGCTGGCTGGTCCAGTCTTGGCTTTGTAGGCCAGAGTAAGGGTTCTGAATCTGATGAGGGCAGCAGCTACAGGAAGCCAGTGAAGAGAGAACGCAGTATGGCTGATCCAGCTCATCGGCTAATTAACAAGCCCTTCCTGAGTTGAAGGTAGTGTGCCAAAGCAGGAAAACCACCAAAATATGCAGGGAAAGAGGTTCCCCAGGACCAGGGGTGGGAATGTCATTCGGTGAGAGGTTCTTTAGGCTCGTTCAAGTGTTCTTCTGTGGTATTGCTCCAACGCAAACTTGCAAGGGACAGTGCTGGCACCAGAATGTTACATTTTCAGTTCTGAGGGCTTTAAGCTAGATGGCCAGATCCCTTTTTGTTACAAGTACAAGATCCTCGAGGAACTTCCTTAACCTCCTTGAGGTTCTTCAATCTTAAGGCCCTTCAAGGAACCTTTGAGAAAAGGTTTTTAGAAGAAAAAGGTTCCTTGAAGGTTCCTGAAAGCATCTTGAGATGTTCATCAAGGATCTTATACAGTTTTACAGTGTGGGATGCACTGCTGTGTGATGTATGCACCTGCAGCCCATGGCTATCACCAGCCATCTGCTGGACATTAGGAGACCATCCGTTGAATAACCTTGTTGAAGAGGTTACCGACATCCTTAAGATGAAAGCCGTGCTTAGTTTTGATCCTGGACGTGAACGTGCCTAGAATACTGTTATGCCTAATGTTAGACAGATAACACACTAGGTGTCCAAATGTTTGTGGACATCCCTTCTAATGAATGCCAATCTTACATAGTTTTTGCTGTTGCTGACATAGATCAACTCTTTTTGATACTCTTGATTGCAACAAATGAACAGGTGTCCCAATACTTTTGTCCATGCAGTGTTGGAGCAGAAAATGCTGGATCAGAAGCTAGTAACCAATGGGATTGTGTTACAGTTCAATCCTGGTACCTTCCCAGCCATTTGTTGAGTCGTTAATAAAGCTGGCCCGGCTCTGCCCTGCTAACCACACATGGCTCAGTGTGTGTTTCTTACCGCTCTGCCCATGTGTTTTGTGCATTAGTGGAGGAGCTGGCGGGGCGGGGGCTGCAGTGTCAGCACGGCCTGTCGGTAAGACCTCTCTCTCTACAGCCAGTTTCCATCTCACACCCCCCACCCCCCCCAAAATCACTCACCGTCACCTGGCCGGCCTGCAGCTTTGAGCCGCCCGACACTGCGGTCAGTTAAATGTGGATTCTTCAGCACAGTCAAGCAGCAACTGACTGAGCTTCTTTACAAGGGCAGCACTTCACCTTCATATTAACATATAATCATAGAGGAACATTAAACAGGACACTCAGGAGCAGCCATCAGCACATGACCCGAAGGTCACCATGCCCAGTTCCAGACATGAGCTAAATTCGGTGCTGTGGGGTTCTCTGGAGTGATGGAGCTTTAGGATGAGTCGGAGTAATCATCCAGCATCAGTGCCTGACCTCACTGGTGCTCCTCACAGCAATGTTCCAACATCTAGAGCAGAATCTTCAAATCTGGACTGGTCTTGTCTGGGGACCACTGCTCTAAAGTCTGAAGGTTCTGTCAAGGGTTCTGAGTGGTTCTTCTTTGGTATTGCTCCAAAGAGTGTAAAGCTAAGCTGTAAGGTACAACAGTGGCTTCAGTCCTGAAGCTAGATGGCCGGACCCACTTCTGGTGGGACAGAACTAAGGACCAGAGGATGGTGGTGGTGGCGCACTAAGTGTAAAATCCTTACATTTGGGAGGTTCTTCAATTTGAAACTGTGGAGAAACCTCTTCAGCTCATCTGAGGACGTTCAAATCTGGACTTTGAATCCAGTTTCCAGTCCTGGACTTTGTAATCCTTGGTAGGTGTGACCCTTTGTGGCCAATCAGTGACATTAACCGTGCCTTTCACTTCCAGCAAGAACAAAATCCAGGATTTAAGGTCCAGATTTGAAGACCTCTGATAGACTAAGGCCTTCCCAATAAAGTCCATGAGTGTTCCTCAAAAACTCTCACGCACTTCCTTGAGCTTGTAGAATACTCTGGGCTCAGAAGATCTATACCTTATCTACACATGGCTTCCACTTTTTCATGCAATTCCTCAAAAGATCTCTTCCACTTCCTCCCAGAGCAGACTCAGAGAGCCCAACACAGTTCAGGAGAGGACATTTCCCACTCATGCAGGTTTCCCAGAGCGCTTGATGAATTTGGGAGGGGGAGAAGGCGGGATGATTTCCACAAATCATCCCTCACCCTCTGCCAAGAGTGACTCACAAAGGCTTCACTCAAATGACTCAGTGGAACGGGGATTCTGCTCGTCCCGAGCAGAGGAAATACATGAAGAGAATAAGGACGAACAGAGCAAGCTGGAGGAGGCAGTGTTCCTCTGATGCCACAGAAATGAAGGTTCTCCTGCCACTAGGCCCGCCCGCAAATGACCTTCAGCTCCACCTGAACCAGCTTCTTCATCGCTTGAGGCACAATCTGCTTTATTGTTACTGATGCACTCTTACAAAGGGTTCCTTAAAAAGAAACTTTTTTTTACCAACCCTGATCCAACTAACTGATGCCTCCAGAAGTCTTGGGCCAGCTGAGAGGGGTGGGTTAAATGGGCCAGAGCTGAAACCTGCAGGAAGGTAGCTCTCCAGGAGAAGGGTTGAAGACCACTGCTTTTAGCTACATAGAAACATTTGCCTAGAAATGACCTCCAGCTCCTCCTGGACCAGCTTCTTCATCACCTCACCGCAAGGAAGAGTCACATTTTGATTCACTCTTTGGATCCAACCCTGATCCCTGATCCCATCCAACTAACTGCTGTCTCCAGAAGTCCTGGGTCAGCTGAAAGGGGTGGGTTAAATGGGCCAGAGTTGAAACCTGCAGGAAGGTAGCTCTCCGGGAGAAGAGAAGGTTGGAGACCACCGCTCTACATAGAACGGGTTCCACTCTCAAAGAACCAGTTTGGATAGAGAAGCACTGAAAATACTGATGCCATGAGCCATACAACAAACCGCTGCATGTCGCAGTTCACTCTGACGTCCATTTTCAATCTTCTTATTTGGGAAATTTCCCGTTTTCCCAATGACAAAGTGAAATTTTCCAAGCCCACACCTCATTAGCTGGGCGAAATTAGGTTTCCGGTAAAAGCGTGCGATTCTCCGAAATGAGCCGTGGTCAAAAAAAGAAGAATGTGCTTATTACCTCAACCCTGAGACGCCGCTGACGGATGAAACCTAGCGCAGGAAACGGTGAGGCCTGTGTTTGCTTTGATTGGTGTAATTGTTGTACTTTCTCCCTGTTCACATCATCAGTCACCGGACGATTACGGTGCTCCTGCTGAAGAGCAGAGCGAGGTAGACTCTGAGGAAGATCTTTTAGAGCCTTTTAAATCACCAGGGCTAATAAATTTGCAAGCTAAATGACTTCTTGGCCCCCAGGCATACATCACGGGAGGGAGCAGAACGAAAGCCTGGATTCCCGTGAGGACGGAGGAATGCTTCTGTTCATAAGTGTGATTTGTGTGGACGGCTCTCGGGCAGGCCGTGTCCGAGGGAGAGGGGCTTGTATTCGGCGTATTTAATAAGGAGGAGAACGCTGCGGCACAGGTACACGACCTGTGAGGTGCTGGGGTGGAAAACAAGGGGCAGTCCAGCCTGGTTTCCTGGTGTGTGGGTTCCTCAAGATCGTAGTAGATGGTTCTGTTGAAAACACAGAACTGAGCACTGAGAAAGAGATGAAGAGGCGAGTTCTAAAAGGCAGTGGTCTACAATCCTGGTCCTGAAGGTCCACCGAAGGGGGTGTGTGGAAGCAGGATAAACGAAAAGCCATGCAGGACCTTCAGGACCAGTGTTGGATACATGGTCTAAGCTGGTGTTTAAAGGTCAGGGTAGTTAAGAAAGCTGGTCATCTGGAAGTAAACAGCAACTATACTGGTAAACGAGCTGGTTGACCGGCATAGTGCATGTTTTCTGTTTGGGTTTCATAGACTAGCAGGTCTTCAAGCTGGTCCTGCTGCTGGACAACCTTTGCCTTAGTCTTTCTTTCATGTATAAACTGCTGTAAGGAGACTTTCCCTAGTGCAGTTGATAACGTGGCCGGCTCTTTCTCTCCACCTAGATGCAGTAGCGCCATCATGTGGTCTTTTCATGTCATCAGCTTGAGGAAGTGAGGAATATCTAGAAAAAGCTCTAATAACATTAATATCCAGTATGAAGCTCTAATAACATTAATATCCAGTCTGAAGTTCTAATAACATTAATATCCAGTATGAAGCTCTAATGACATTAATATCCAGTATGAATCTCTAATAACATTAATATCCAGTATGAAGCTCTAATAACATTAATATCCAGTATAAAGTCTTAATAACATTAATATCCAGTATGAAGCTCTAATGACATTAATATCCAGTATGAAGTTCTAATAACATTAATATCCAGTATAAAGTCTTAATAACATTAATATCCAG
The DNA here is from genome assembly GCF_030463535.1 of Salminus brasiliensis. NCBI lineage: Eukaryota > Metazoa > Chordata > Actinopteri > Characiformes > Bryconidae > Salminus > Salminus brasiliensis. The sequence continues at coordinate 45,695,555 of NC_132882.1, forward strand.
TATGAAGCTCTATCTACTTCTGCATATCACAAAAACCTTGGTCGCTAGGTGGTTGGTATGGTATATCAAGTAGTTGCTAGAGCTTTCTTTGGTGGTTATTTACAAAGGTGCTAAGCAGGGTGTTGCAGCTATTATGGGATTTCTAGTGCTTGGTAGATGGTTGGTAGGGTGTAGCACCCTCCTTACTAGTTGCTGTGCTATCGCTGTGGTTGCTAGATAGGAGCTATGGTATACCAGGTGGTTGCAATGTGTTGCTAACCAGTTGCTATGGGGTCTCTAGTGGTTGGTAGTAGGGCAGGACCCTTCTAACTAGTTTCTGTGCCATCCCTGGAGATTGCTATGTGGTTGCTATGGTATCAAAACAGTGTACTAGCGTCATGATGACACAAGAGGGCGCACTTGAACAGCACTGTTACTGTATGTGCTGTGTAAATAATGAGCCCCTCCACACACACACCCTCACACACATGCATAAAGAGTTGTTTAATGACAAAAACACACATATCTTCAGATGTACGCTCACGGTCATAATCATCAACAGCGAGCGCTGTTATTACCATATTCATATTCATACACACTGAGGGTAGAGTCCATCATGCACCTCCCTTGAGGCTGAACTAGAGAGATATATATTATTAACAGAGTCGCAGTCTGCCTTTAGTGCATGCAGAATACTTACAATACCGGACTGTGTAACGTGCCTAATACATGTCCCACCTGTCCTGTCCCACCTGTCCTGTCCCACCGCTCCTCCCTCATCCCAGACAAAATGCAAAAACTTCAGCCGCCTCCTACTGAGATGTCTCACTTCGTCCCAGGTTCCACCTATTTCCTTCAACATCCCACCTCTGTCTTACTACGTCTACAATCTGTCCCACCTGCCTCAATTTGTTCCACCTTCTGTCCCTCCTCTGTCTCTTCATCCCACTACCTCAGCTCTATCTCCCTTCGTCCCACTATCACACCTCTGTCTAACTTTGTTCCACCTTCTGTCCCTCATCTCTCTTTGTTCCAACTTTCTGTCCCACCTGTCTTACTTCATTGCACTATTTATCCTACCTCTGTCCCACTTAGTCCCACCCATCTCACCTTGTTTCACCTTCTGTCCCACCTATTTAACTTTCTTTCACCTACTGGCCCATCTCTGTCTCGCTGTGTCCCACCTTCTGTCCCTTCTCTTACTTTTTTCAACTTTCTGTCCCACTTGTTTTACTTCGGTGAACTATTTATCCCACCTCTGTGTCACATAGTCCCACAACCTGTCCCACCCATCTCACCTTGTTTCACCTTCTGTCCCACCTCTGTCTCACTGTGTCCCACCTTATGTCCCTCCTCTTATTTTGTTCAGCTTTCTGTCCCACCTGTCTTACTTCGGTGCACTATTTATCCCACCTCTATGTCACTTAGTCCGACTACCCATCTTACCTTGTTCCACCTACTGTCCCACCTGTCTCGCTGTGTCCCACCTTCTGTCCCTTCTCTTACTTTGTTCAACTTTCTGTCCCACTTGTCTTACTTCAGTTCACTATTTTTCCCACCTCTGTGTCACTTAGTCCCACAACCTGTCCCACCCATCTCACCTTGTTCCACCTTCTGTCCCTCCTATTTAACTTACTTTCACCTACTGTCCCACCTGTCTCACTGTGTCCCACATTCTGTCCCTCCACTTACTTTGTTCCACCTTCTGTCCCATCTGTCTTACTTCATTGTTACTTCAATGTGTCCCACCTTTGCACACTTTGTTCCACTTTCTGTCCCACCTGTCTCAAACCTTCAACTCTGCTTTTCTTGAGGTAGTCCATTGTGGATGTTGAGGTACATTGATGATCCTTATCCTGCTGGATCATACTATCCAGGTGGTGCTGCACAGCAGAACAGTGTCCCACCTTTTCAGGAAAGTTTCCTTGATCCTCCAGACCTCACCTGTGGATGCCTAAACCTTTGCATGCTTTTGTATGTCATTTGATTTTGGGTACCTAAATCTTTTGCACATTGTTATTGGTATTTTTGGTCACTGTTCGGTCACAACAGGGCCAAGCTCTCATAGGTTTTTGGTCTCACCTGTTAAAATATGTCCTGTGGTCCATGACCTCCTGTTCAAAAATGCGGTATATTTATAGTCCCGTCTCCTTTCTTGGTCGTCCGGTGGCTTTACCCGTGCACGTTCTTCACCTTCTCTGCCATCTCCACTGAGTGGTGCAGAGAAAGTTCCCTCTCTATGAACATTCTCTGCTGCTCGCTGCTGGCTAGCCGGCAGGTCAGCCAGGTGGACAGTGTGCAGCCCCCGATACCGATGCAGGCCAGAGAGAGCGAGGCCAGGTATAGGGGAGGCAGTGCGTCCATCTGTCTGCCCAGTGCTCGCACAAACTGGATGTTCAGGATGCCTCCGATAAGCCCACAGATACAGCAGGCGGAGAACAGGATCATCTGGAAAAAAGAGGTGTGTCAGTTTTCTGAATCCGTCTTTGTCTCACCTTGCTCCACCTTCTTTCCCACCTGTCTCTCTTTGCTCCACCTTCTGCCCCACCTGTCTCACTACGTCCCACTCTGTGTTCTACTATGTGTCCTACCGCTGTCCTACCTCTGTCTCACTTTGCTCCACCTTCTGCCCCACCTCTGTATTCCACTATATTCCACTATCTGTCCTTCCTCTGTCTCACGTTGCTCCACCTTCTGCCCCACCTCTGTCCCACTACATCCCACTCTGTGTTCCACTATCTGTCCAACCTCTGTCTCACTTTGCTCCACCTTTTGTCCCACTTGTCTCACTACGTCCCACTCTGTGTTCCACTATCTGTCCTACCTCTGTCCCACCTGTCTCAATCTGTTCCACTATCTGTCCCACCTTTGTCGCACTTCGCCTCGCTGTCTGTCCCATCTCATGTACCATCTCCCTCCATCCCACCTTGTGTATTATCTTATGTCCCACTCCATCCCACCTCCTTTAACTTACGGTCAGACCAGTCCTCTTCCTGGCACACAGCAGTCCACAGAGTCCACACAGCAGGAACTAAAGAATAACACACAGACCTCATCAGTGACCTACACTCAACACTTACCCAATACAGCAAGGACGGGACAACGCTCAGAGCAGAGCATATGCAACCTCAGCTCCCTGAAGAAGCTGCAATGCAGTGAGATGTATTAACTTAAGTACTTAGTGAATGGATGGGGTGACGTACGAACACGCCGCTCCATATGGGGGTGGCGGTGGACAGGTGGGTCTGCCGCACCACACCTTGGAGCTCCAACACGCCCAGGGTGATGCTGGCCACTCCGACGCCCGCCTCGAACAGCGAGAGCATCACCAGGCTCCAGACAATCTTCCGACTGCTGCACATCCTCCTGTGGACACCATTCCTCCGAAGATTGGGACACTCATTGGGTTACTCGCCGCTCCTAGGTCATGTCAGATCACCGACAGGGAGTCTTTCTGACATTCCAGTGAGTTCAGGAATCTCAACATCATCCAGGAAGACCCCAGTTGCAGTACCCAAGCTGAATGACGCTCCGTCAGAAGCTGCAGTGATGCTCTCTGGTCTCCATAGTTAGTCATGGAGGAACTGCTGGAGGTTCACCCAGGTTGCCCGACTTGCCCTGACCTAAGCTGAACACTTCTACTCTACAAGGTGCAGAATTCCTAAGGGTCGTATAATCTCAAAGTATTCTCAAACGGACCACAAATCACCGGCGTTTCCCAAGACCGAAGCGATCCGGGCATCCTCCTGAGAAGGCGCTCTCTCCGCGAATGCCTATACGCATGCCTGCCACACAGTGGGGTACTATCTGACTGTGCTGATGAGATCACTTCGAACAAGGGCCAGTCTGACGCTGAAATGGCAGGAGGAGCTCTATTTTTAGCCCAGGCCCACTGTATTACATAAAGAGGCCTCCTATACGTGCCCAGCGATCCTCAGCGAGCCTGACAGCGGCCTGCCATCCTGAGCTCGTGAACCAGTGAAAGAGTGCTGCAACAAAGGCGGTCATCTCCCATTAGCCTCAATGCGATCTGCCTCAGCGCTCTCGAAAAAAGAGGACCCACCGAGTGCTGAGAGAGGCTGTGGCATTGCCGTTCTCCCCGCTGACTGGGAGTCTTTCGCTCCCTGGTCCAACCAAGGACAACCAGTGAACCAGCGACAGGGTCATGGGTTCAAGGCTTAAAAAAAGGCCCAATTTACCGCATAACAGCATTAGCAATACCGTGGTGCCCGATACCACAGGACCATGGTGGACTCCATGCCCTGACGGGTCAGAGCTTACGATTATGGTGGACCCATATAAAAAAAATATTAGGCAGCCTTGGGGTGTCTTGCCCATGCTGAACTCAGTGTTGGCAGGTTGGACTGCTTCTGTTACTGCACACTACTGAGAGTGACCGGGGCGATGGCTGAAAAATGACACCCACCTTCCCTCCTCAAGACCTCTGAAGATGTCCTGCTGTGGTATCTGGCACCAAGACTAAGGTCAGCAGCAGGTCCTGTAAGTTGTGAGGTGGGCGGGACCTCCATGACCATCAGTGAGAGCTGTGAGCGCTCCCATGACCCCAGCGGTCCATCCTTGGAGCACTTTTGGTAGGTACTGACCACTGCATACCAGGAACACCCCCCTGAAGCCTGATGTTTTGGAGATGTTCTAGACCCAGTCATCATCTAGAACATCCCAGTTTGGTTCTCGTCCAAGTGTTTAGATTCTTACTTTCGCCCATTTTTTTATCCAGGAGCCACTGGAACCAGATCGTCAGCGTCGTTCACGTCGTTCACGGTTTTAATGTTATGGCTGATCAGTGTTATATACAGTTATATTAAATGGAAATTGGAAAGCCTCTTGGAGATGGAGATGCTCTGACCCAGTCGTCTCCATCACCACAGTGTGGTTCTTGTCAAAGGGGCCCAGATCCCTTTCTGGCAATCCGGATTATGTAAAGGGTCAACTCTGTGAATGGGACTGAGGGCTGCACTGTCAGATGAGAGGGCACTGTCCAGGCGCAAAGCCCGGCCAAATCAAATTCCACATCTTTAAAAGCTGCGTTTGTGTATAAACAGCCCTGGACTTTTACTCGGCGGCTGGTCGGATAATCGTGCTGTGGTGTAAGAACATGGAACCAGAGTTAAGCAGCTTAATCAGAGCAGAACTCTGCAGCAGCATCGGAGAGGCTTGGGTAAACACACTCGCTAAGCAAACACACCAGAGTGCACAATGTCCACACTCGGTGTGGAAGAGCGAAGGCCGCTTTAGTGGGCCGATGTGCCGAGCGTACGAATCTGACAGCGCTACGGCAAGAAGTGTTCAAAACATCGGAGGGAGCCGACGTAATCGAAGCGTAATCAGCATTATGAGCTTCCACTCGCACGGCAAATGAGGCATTGTGATATTGAGGTCAGTCCGGAGCCCAGCGCTGTCCAAACAACCGCAACTGAAACACTGCTGAGAGGAAGTGACAGGCTTGAGCCTGGAGAGTACAGCACTACGATACCCAGAATGAAAAAGCAGAAATAGTGCTGCCCATGCATTGTCCATTTATAATTAAAGTAAGTTAACACATCCAGAATAAAGTTCTAATAACATTAATATCCAGTATGAAGCTCTAATAACATTAATATCCAGTATGAAGCTCTAATAACATTAATATCCAGTATGAAGCTCTAATAACATTAATATCCAGTATGAAGTTCCGTATATTGAAATATAATTAATTATTAAATGTGACTCCGTCTCTCTTTAAACAGGTAAAATGAGTTTATTATTCTAGTCCAAAACATCATTAGATAAAATAGATATGGTAATATTTATACAGATGTTTTAAGTGCACAGGTAAAATAACTCTGAAGTGAGTGTGCCACTGACACTGAAACCAGGAAAGAGACAGACAGACAGACAGACAGAGGGAGGGACAGACAGACAGACTTAATGAACGCATTAAACTGCTTATTGAGCTGAAGGCACAGTGAGAAGGTCACTCCACCTAAAGCAGTCTCAGAAAGACAATTAGTCCTGCAGTTTCCAGAACTACTGAACAGCACTGAACTACTGAACAGCAACGAACAGAACTAAACTACTGAAAAGCACTGAACTACTGAACAGCACTGCATAGCACTGAACTACTGATCAGCACTGAACAGAACTAAACTACTGAACAGCAACAAACAGCACTGAACAGAACTACTGAACAGCACTGAACTACTGAACAGCACTAAACAGCAACAAACAGCACTGAACAGAACTACTGAACAGCACTGAACTACTGATCAGCACTGAACAGAACTAAACTACTGAACAGCAACAAACAGCACTAAACAGAACTACTGAACAGCACTGAACTACTGAACAGCAACGAACAGAACTAAACTACTGAAAAGCACTGAACTACTGAACAGCACTGCATAGCACTGAACTACTGATCAGCACTGAACAGAACTAAACTACTGATCAGCACTGAACAGAACTAAACTACTGAACAGCACTAAACAGCAACGAACAGCACTGAACAGAACTACTGAACAGCACTGAACTACTGAACAGCACTGAACTACTGAACAGCACTGAACTACTGAACAGCATTTGTCTAGCACTAGACTCTTCTGGCAGAAAACACACAGTTGAACATTTTGAAAAACACAAATGTAACAAAAATACATAAAAACCAGTGAAAATGATTCAGTAACATTCTTCTCTTTTACAGGCTGGCTGGGGAACTGCTACCTTTACAACACGAACCAATCAATCACAACACAGTCCAAGTCTTCTGGCACCAATATTCAATATCCTACATGTTCGTTTACGTTTAACAGTACTCTTTTTTTTTTTTTTTTCCAGCTGAGCTCCATCTACTCAGACAGAGAGGGCAATGCTGGACTCGCTGGTCTACACCCTTCACAAATCACCTAATGAGGCTTAAGAGCATTCCTGTTACATAACGGAGTAATAAGGGTTCCCTGTTCTTCCAGCACAAATCCAGAAACCTGCGAGGCACCCAGAGCTGCTGGCAAAGCTTTCCCCAACTGCAGCGGACTCGCCGGTTCTGAGGCTGTACTGTACTGTGCAGCGGAACATAACTGAACCCAGCACCATCTGATGCCAGCAGATGCCATTCAGTGCTGAGACTTCAGCGGTTCCTCACGCGTTCCTCACAGTTTGGGGAAGGCAGACGCCCGCAGGACTTCCATGCAGTTCACCGTGATGAGTGCTCCAGTGAGCTGCCGCCACTGCCTGGTCACCGGACTCTTCATTTTGTCCAGGGCCAGATGGAGATCCTGGATCATGTCCCGGTAGCCATCACCGTACTGCACACTCCAGGAGTACAGGAAGTCATACGCAGGCTTCCACATGGACTGGAAAAGAGGAACAGACCATTACTGTAGACCTGCCCCTTACCTGACCGTGACACACTGACCCATCAAACATCTACATTCAACCGCTGGTAAACGGCCCCAGAATAAGAACTTCTCCCAGTGATTTGGAATGTTCTCCCCATTCACAATATCCTAGAATGTTCTACCAATTGAAACCCCTCACATTCTAGAACATTGTAAACAGTAAGCATTGTTAAAACATTCTAGAAGATTGTGAATATGGAGAACTTCTCCCAGTGATTTGGAATGTTCTTCCAATTCACAATGTTCACATTCTAGAACATTGTGAACCATCTGAATTGGTAGAACATTCTAGAACATTGTAAATGTGGAGACCTTCGCCCAGTGTTTGAGTGTTCTCCCTTTTCACAATGTTCTAGAATTCTCTACCAATTCAAACCCCTCACATTTTAGAACATTGTGAATATGGAATGTTCTCCCCATTCACAACATTCTAGAATGTTCTACCAAATCCAATTCTATATCAATTCTAGAACAATGCGAATGTAGAGAAGAAATTAGAACACAGTGGGCAGTCTGAATGGGAAGATCATTCCAGAACGGTGTGAACGTTTAGGATCTGTCCATTTTTTACTTTCCCAAGAAAGAGTGTGTTTAACACCTACATTCTGAAAAATGTAAACCTTCTAATAGTATCAGCTGTGGAGTAAGATGGACAGGTAAGATGGACAGGTGCTCACCTGGGCACTGACTTCTCCACTCTTACCCCTGTGTGGAGCCTCATAACTAGAAATCTGAGCGTTGGAAAGTTTCCCAATCTTCTCAGCCAATTCCCTCCATCGCACTCCAAGCTCAACAGCTGTGGACAGGATGATGGTGTTCTGGATTAAATGGGCGATGAGGCCCTGGGCATCCATTTTAAACAGACCCTAAAAAAAAACACAGGTAAATAGTAGGTCCGGCTTATTAAGATCATCAAAGGTGCTTAAAGAAACATCGAAATACAAATCAAGAGGTAATTCCACGACTGGATACTCACAGCAATGAGTTCATGTTGGAATTTTCTTCGGGTTTTGTCTGTGTGACAGTCTTCCTTAAGTTTCTCAAGCACCCGGGCTACCTTCTCCGCCTCCGTCTCAGCATGTCTCCTGGAGAACGCGTCTATGGAGAGGTTTGAGTATCCCAGAGCCTCAGCAAAAGGCTTCCAACAGGTTACGTGCTCCGTGACTAAGGTCTGAATCGCAGAGTACATGTAGGTGAGCTTCTTGAACGGCAACGTCATATTGTCCAACAGGGACTGCGTCGTGACTTTGACCGTAGAAAAGTCAATGACTTGATCTTTTGGGATGATCTTGACGTTCTTGCAGTGCACCAGGCCGATGCTGCCCCTAAGAAACCCGATGTACCACTCCTTCACCTTCAACTGGCCAACGGACTTGACCGATTCCCTGGACAGCAAGGCAATTGTGTCTCCTTTAAAGTACTCCAGAAGATAGTCCACCCTCGGCTGTCTGAGAACCGATTTCAGGGTCACTCCATACCACTGAACGTTCACTGCCACGTCTTGAAACTTTGGGAACTCCGGGGCAGATTCTTCGAGAATGGGCATGGAACGGGTCACTTCCCGGAAGCGATCCGGGTGTCGGTGGCCTTGCTTGTCGGCCCTCAGAGGAGCAGCCTCGGGGGAAGGCACTTGAAAGTCCGTCAGCGGGAGGGAACTCGAGTCCCTCACCTGGATTGCCAGTTTGAAAGGTCCCATCTCTCCACTGACTGTCTTGGAGAGTTCCAAAGGCAGGTGGATCACCCGGGCCATTTTGAGCTGCTCTTTTCGGACCTCTTTCTTCTGGTCTCCGCATTTCACTTCAAACTTCGAGTCCGTTACGCTTGTGGTAATGTGCAAATCCTTTAAGCCATGTGGATTGAACTGATGCTTTCCCCACAGCTCCAGGACGACGGGAGGCAAGTTCCGATTTCCCTTGTTGATGTCGGAGAAAGGAAGCCTGGGCGGAACGTTTTTGTGCCAAGAGATGACCTGCACAACTTTGAAGGACGGATGAATGTGCTTGGGACCGTAGACGGCGACGGTGACATGTCGGTTCAAGTAGTCCCATACTGAGGTGGCTGGTGGCTGGATAACTGTGGCTTCCGCAGCGGCAATGATGTACATGTGAGGCTTTAGCTCCTGGAGCTTCATCTGTAACATATCCTTATAAACGTAACAGTCCTTGACCTTCTCATACGGTCCCTCTTTCTTATGAGCGACCAGACCTACGAATGTCGTCATCACCTGGCTCAAGGGATCGTTCTTTACTTCAGCTGCCAATTTGACATCGAGAGCGATGCCTTCCGCAGTGTTGAGGTTGCTGAGCATGATTTCCAGGAGAGGGCTGACGGTCGTTGTGTAGTTGTTGTTGAGTCCACGTGGTGGATCAAGGCTGGCCTTGAGTGCAACTTCCTGGACCTCTCCAGAGGGAATATGACCTTCAGGGAAGTGGGCACTGACGTCGCAGTCGGGCAACTGCACAGAACCTCCGTTGTGATCGATCTTGCAGACCACTTGCATGTCCGTAGCTTGAGTCTGGGCCCAACCGGGACTTTGCTTCATCAGGCCGAGGTTCAAACAAGACCTGGTCAGCTGCCTGTGGCTCAGCCAGGCCATTTTGTAGGCCTCCCTGTCATTTTTCAGCCACTCAAAATCAGGTTTCAAGAAGGGTCCTTGAGCGTTAAGACTCTTCTCCTTGGCGGATTCCTTTTTCTCGAGGCTGTCAAGAATGTCCGAGGCGCTCCTCCACCGCCCAGATCGATTCAAGTTGTTCCTCTTGGGCTCCAGAAGATGGGCAAAGTTGTTTTCTTCTGAGGATGTGCTTTGGGAGTCTTCGTTACTGTTCTCGAACAAAGACAGTGGATCTTCCTTCAGAATGGACACGCCGGAGTCTGCTGTGGTTCTGCAGACAATGTCATCTAGGAATGGATTTGACCTTGAGAGCTGGTTCCAGAAGGGATTGGTTGTATGTCCCGAGTGTTGGACTTCTGGCTGTAGGACAGGCCATTCTGAATGTTTGCCCATCTGCTGAGATACGTAACTCCCTGACAAAAAGAGCAATAAGAAGAGGTACAAGGTTTTAACGGAATTGACTGTGAAGTTAATCTATCAGAAGATACATGATGCGATTCTGGACAGTCCATAAGGTTTGCTGGGTAAGACAAAAGTTTTGGGACACCTGTTAAACATTAATTTACTATTACTATTATTCATCATATTCATTTCCACGAAAGAGCTTTCTAGATTCTGAAAGAGCATTGCTGTGAGGATCTGATTGCATTCAGCGACAAGAGATCAGGACGGTCAGGAAGATTGGATGATGATCACCACCCCACCTCATTCGTCCACAACTCAACTCCTCCTATTGAGAAAATCCTGGATGGAGCTCCTCCACCATCATTCCAGAGAACACAGTTCTTCCACTGCTCCACAGCTCCTCAATGCTGGGGGCTTTATACCCCTCTAGCCCACGCCTAGCATTAGGCAGCATGGTGCCTGTGTATGTGTGCATTTTTACATTTGGGCATTGTGGGTAAAGCCATCTCTTTTTTTGAATGTGACCTTTTTCCACATGTAAATCAGAAACCAGTCCTAGCAGATCAGTGTCAGGAACTGGTCCTAGAACGTCCAAAAAAGGTAGCAAGTCAATATCGACACAATAGCCCACTGACATCACCAAGCTCCTGTCTGCTTCTGGAGCGAGTATGCAAACTACAGCACAACGTGGACATAGCAAACCATTTGAATAGCTTAGCAGCACGGCCCTGAGGTTAGGGATATTCTACAAGTAAGCTCAACCTCCAGAGTGCAACATCTACTGCAAACTCTACAAAGGGTTTCTTAAGAGATGCCATTGAACACTGGTCTCCAAACCAGTTCCTGGAGAACTACCTCCCCACAGGCCTAGGCCCTGACCACAGGTATCCGGATATCCAGGCATTAGTCTACGTTTTGGCCTCCCGTCCACACAAAAATGCCATTAATAATCTTGCTTGGTCCAGACCAAGGAACCCACCTATGAAGTATGAACACACCCTAAAGCTCTACCCAGTACTGAATCATAAATCAAGCAGAGGCAAAGCTCAGGCGTGCACGGCACCCTCCAAAACTGGCTCAGTTGTCGCTACTGGAGATGTGACAAAAGATGACCGGCCCACAGCGAGTTCAGATGAGTCGAGGAACATATTTGTGTATGGCTCCTCAACACCGAGCAAGACAAAGGCAAGGCTACTGTGACTGGCCAGGCAACCAATCCGATGTCGATCCGATTAGCATCAATTTCACCAGCAAACCAAGAAACAACCATTGTCACCACTGGATTGTTCTCTCTTAAAAGGGGTTCTTTAGTAATGGTTCTAATTAGAAGTAGCTCTATATAGAACCAAGCCAACTCATAGAACAATTTGGATGCTTCCTTTGGATGGTTCTTTGCTTAGTTAAGCGGTTCTTCGCTTTGGTGGAAACCCTCTTTGTAGATGGTCTAACAGCACTTAAAAGGGTTCAAAGAACAAATAATAACAGTCCCAATACTTATGACCATCTAAGCTGTGGTCAGTGGATTTAAACAAGTAAAATCTACCCAAATCCCCAGAAAATACCTTAAATGAAAGGGTGATATCACTTATTTATCGTCACTGTTTCGCAGCTCTTGTAACTATATGGCCAAAAGTATTGAGACACCTGCTGCTTTCTTTTTTTCCCCCAAAATCTTTCAAAATGTTGATCCTGCTTTTGTTGGAGTAACTGTCTCTACTCTACTTCCAGGGAGGAAGACTTTCTACTAGCTTTTGGAGGAGCACTGCTGTGAGGATTTGATTGATTGCATTCACCAACTCCCCAACTCATCCCATCCAAAAGTACTGGATGGAGCTCCTCCACCATCTTCATCATCATTCCAGAGAGAACAGTTCTTCCACTGCCTCACAGCTCCTCAATGCTGGGGGGCTTTATACCCCTCTAGTCCACGCCTGGCAGTATTAGGCAGCATGCAGCCAATAGGGTCATGATGTTGATCTGCTCCAGAGAGTCCTATTCTATTGGCAGTACTTCTTCTCTACAGGGATTGAGTGCAACTTATTAGAAGTGGTGTCCACAAACATTTGGACATATAGCGTAAAGTTTTTCACCTTTCTTTGGCAGTTCCAAAAATCTTTTACACAGACTATTCTATTGAAAGTTTAAAAGGTCAATACAGATATTAGAAATATTCTCCCTGCATGATTTCCATTCTCATCCATAATCAATCCATAATTACCGTGTAAGCTGTTGTTGTTGATGGTAACATTGTCATCCAGATCAATCAGAGTTCCTTCTGATCGGCTTCGGAGCAGACTCCCAGTGCGGCGGATTGACTTTGTCCTGACAGCAGCCATCCTTCACATCTGCGAGTGAACCAATACACTGGATTAGAGATACTAAAAAGTACCTCAAATTACACCTCATTACATTCTGATTACAGTCTCGGAGCACAGAACCAAGCATCGGACGCGATCAACGACCATGCAACAACCTGACTCTGACTCGTCATGCAGTTAGTCATCGGCAGCCGGAGTCAGAGAGAGCACAACTGGCCTTGCTCTCTGGGGGGTAACAGTGGGTTGATGGCACTTCCTCCCCACATCACTTCTAGTGTGATGCTGGTCAGCACAGACATGGATCTACTGATGCAAAAGGTGAGAACTTCTGGAACAAGGTCTCGACCTCAGTTTGAGGACACCAGTTTGTAGCACTGGACAAATCTTCTGAATTTAGATGTCTGAAGACGGGCAAACACTACACTCTAAATTCTTGAAGGGTTCTTTAGTACAGGCAATTGGCTCTGTATAAAACCATGACAACCCAAATGCTTAAACGGTTCTTTGCCTGGCTGGAAGGTTCTTCACACTGCTAGAACGTTTTTAGTAGTTTGAGAACTCTTTAAGAACCCGTCTTATTAAGAGTGTTGGAAATGGGACGTTTACTATCTAAGAAATAAAACCAAAGAATTTAAAAACAAGGATGATTAAGAACTTAATACTGTCTGACTGAACGTCCGCGTGGCGTCATTTGTCTCCTACCCCACACCTGTATGAATGAAAATTACTCAGCGTAAAGAATGAGTCATGTGCGGTGCTGCGACAGCTTTACAGGAAACTAATTGTGTACCCTGACTGTCGGTCACTCAAACACAAGATATGGAACAACTGCTGAAAGTTAACCAGGAACGTTCCCTTCCCAGTTCAAACCAATGGGTTCCTCAAACTGAGTTCCAGTAACTCAATTTGAGGAACGTTAATATCCAGTATGAAGTTCTAATAACATTAATATCCAGTATGAAGCTCTAATATCATAAATATCCAGTATGAATCTCTAATATCATTAATATCCAGTATGAAGCTCTAATGACATTAATATCCAGTATGAAGCTCTAATGACATTAATATCCAGTATGAAGCTCTAATGACATTAATATACAGTATGAAGTTCTAATAGCATTAATATCCAGTATGAAGTTCTAATAGCATTAATATCCAGTATGAAGCTCTAATAACATTAATATCCAGTATGAAGCTCTAATATCATTAATATCCAGTATGAAGCTCTAATAACATTAATATCCAGTATGAAGCTCTAATATCATTAATATTCAGTATGAAGCTCTAATAACATTAATATCCAGTATGAAGTTCTAATAACATTAATATCCAGTATGAAGTTCTAATAGCATTAATATCCAGTATGAAGCTCTAATAGCATTAATATCCAGTATGAAGCTCTAATATCATTAATATTCAGTATGAAGTTCTAATAACATTAATATCCAGTATGAAGTTCTAATAACATTAATATCCAGTATGAAGCTCTAATATCATTAATATCCAGTATGAAGTTCTAATAACATTAATATCCAGTATGAAGCTCTAATATCATTAATATCCAGTATGAAGCTCTAATAACATTAATATCCAGTATGAAGTTCTAATGAAGTTCTCCACTGAACCGCAGCAGGTGTTTGTGTGGAGGACCTGAACCCAGGCTGATGGAGGTCTCCTCACTGTGTTCAGCCCTATCATGAACTGTGCTGTCTGTCTGTCTGTCTGTCACTCATAAAGAACCCATCATTAATGAGGTGACGCACCAAAACAGGTCGGTCTGGTCCGAAAGGCGGGCAAACTCACACACACACACACACACACACACACACACACACACACACAGTGTCGTCTCAGGGCTATTGTATGTGGGTAAGGTGCTCTATTCAAATGACCTGTCTGCATACACACCTGTATCACCTGGATCACCTGTATGTGTCGGAAACCATGAGAAGGAAGCAGGGAAAGCCCTCAGTATCACCTACCTGGACACGTCCACTTCACTTACAGCCACTGAAGCAGAATTAAAGCCTCAATATCTAACATATATATATATATATAACATAAATGAAATGATACACAGCTACATTCATAAGCCACCTCTGACACTGGACTGAACCCCAGGGGATCAGCTCCACTCACCTGTTCCACCTGTCCACCTGTCCACTGCTTCGAAACCACTGCCCGGGCAGACAGGCACGCGCGTTCGCTTCGCACGTTCGCGTCGTTTCTACAAACATCAGATAAAAGTTTGATTGATCAAAGGACTCACCTGAAGCGTGTCTGTAAACGTTCCCCGTGCTCTCCAACTTCTTTCCATCAACAGGGAGTGTCTTTCTCCAACTAACTAACTAACTAACACACACACACACACACACACACACACACACACACACACACACTCACATACACACACACCTTGCACATTTGCGTCCCTGTCTCTGTTTGCCCTGTAAACAAAGGCATTGTGGGATTTGTAGTTCTAAAACAAAACCGCGCTGCTGACGCTGCTCTGGCTACGCGTCTGTCCAGACTACACTGCCCATAATCCTCTTCGCGTTCGTGAGAGTGAAGCGTTGCAACACCTGAAACTGAAGGTGGTTTCGGTATCCGTGGGAACATGAGCACGTTTTACTGCGTGTTTATGGTTTAGAGTCTGGAACCACCAATAAAAACGCGTATCTGCGCTGTGTGTTCTAGATAAACGATGCAGGGCACGTGCCCTTGTTCTGTTGTGTAAGTACTGGGCATTATTTAAGCTGATTAACCCCCCCCTTCTAAGCAGACCTTATGCAAAAAGTCTTGGCACCCCTGATAAAATTACATGTATAGTGTAGAGTGAGAGTAAGAGTCTGAGGACTGAAGACTGCAGATTGACTGAGGATGTAGTGGGTGTTGGGTGTAGTGGGTGTAGGGTGTAGTGGATGTAGGATAAAGCCGATGTAGGGTGTAGGGAATGTAAGGTGTAGTGGACGTAGGATAAAGCGGATGTAGGGTGTAGGAAATGTAAGGTGTAGTGGATGTAGGGTGTAGTGGATGTAGGATAAAGCGGATGAAGGGTGTAGTGGATGTAGGATAAAGCGGATGTAGGGTGTAGTGGATGTAGGGTGTAGGGAATGTAAGGTGTAGTGGATGTGGGGTGTAGTGGATGTAGGATAAAGCGGATGTAGGGTGTAGTGGATGTAGGGTGTAGGGAATGTAAGGTGTAGTGGATGTAGGATAAAGCGGATGTAGGGTGTAGTGGATGTAGGGTGTAGGGAATGTAAGGTGTAGTGGATGTAGGATAAAGTGAATGTAGGGTGTAGGGAATGTAAGGTGTAGTGGATTTAGGGTGTAGTGGATGTAGGGTGTAGTGGATGTAGGGTGTAGTGGATGTGGGGTGTAGTGGATGTGGGGTGTAGTGGATGTAGGGTGTAGTGGATGTAGGGTGTAGTGGATGTGGGGTGTAGGGAATGTAGGGTGTAGTGGATGTGGGGTGTAGTGGATGTAGGGTGTAGTGGATGTGGGGTGTAGTGGATGTGGAGTGTAGGGAATGTAGGGTGTAGTGGATGTGGGGTGTAGGGAATGTAGGGTGTAGTGGATGTGGGGTGTAGTGGATGTGGGGTGTAGTGGATGTAGGGCATTCAAGAAATAAAAACCCTTGAAGAACTCCGGATATAGGGCCAATGCATTCATATAAGAACCCTTGAAGAACCTCCTTATCTACAATAACCTGGCAAGGACTGACCTCTGGTGGCCAACTGCAGCTATAACTCTTTCCAAAGCATTTTAGGAACATAATCAAGAAACGTAAACAAGACCAGATAAGAGACAGGAGGGGTGTTTCACAAGAGAGTCCAGCCTGTCCATTAGGGGGAGAACCGAGGAACGTGTCTATTGGACGGTGGAACCCTCTAAACCTGGCTTAAGTTATCTGGCTAACTGAGAAACCCTACTTTCAGGAAAGTTCAAAGAATCAGACAGAACTTTGATCAGAGTCATATTCATATGAATCACTCATGAGTCAGATCTGGGTTTGTTTGGTTCTGTGAGTTTGGAGAACCACACTCCTAAAATCAATCGATCCTAGATAACATTGGACTTGGATATGATTCACACTCAGTGGAGATTCATAAACCCTTAAATGAATCTTTAAAGAGCCATTCCTTGAAAGACTCTTTGAGGGACCAACAGTGGAACTTCTAGGGAGCCCTCATTGGTTCCATATTGCCCCCTTATCCCCTTTGTACTTGTCCCAGTGCTCAGATTCTGGGAATTTCAGCACACAAAACCAAACCAACCCAAAACCGATGGACGGATAACCAGATTCTGAAGAGTCATCCTCATTGTTCTCATTTTGTTCTCCCTGCCTCAGCCTGTCAGATTCTTCCGAATTAATTCCGCCATCAGATTTCAGAAGCTCTGAAAGTGGTTCTATAGACGTCATTGAGAACCTCATATGCCAGGAATTTTCCTGTTCCGGCTATGTAAGAGGTCACCCGGCTGATCAGCTGTTTTGAAGGAGGAGTTGGGATGAGGTGGGGTGGTGCTTATCCAGCATCATGGCCTCACTTGCACTCGTATTGCTGAATGCAGTCAAATCCTCACAGCAATGCTCCTCCTCCAAAATCTAGTAGAAAGTCTTCTTCTCTGGACAGTAGAGACAGTTACTCCAACAAAGGCAGGATTAACTCTTTTAATACCCTTGATTTTAGCAGAATAATGAGATGAATGAGCAGGTATCCCAATACTTTTGTCATCTTGGTGAGTGAGATCAAATAAAAAATATATTTTTTTTAGTTTTCATTTTTGATATTGTTCTAAAGGATTTTGACTTACCTGGACGTATTTCTATATACACTATGTAGACAAAAGTATTGGGACACCTGCTTATTCATTGTGTCTTCTAAAATCAAGATTTTGGAGGAGCATTGCATTCAGCACCAACAGCATGATTGATAATCATCACCCCACCTCATCATACCCAACTCATCCCATTCAAAAGTGCTGGATGGAGCTCCTCCACCATCATTCCAGAGAACACAGTTCCTCCACTGCTCCACAGCTCCTCAGTGCTGGGGGGCTTTATACCCCTCTACCCCACGCCTGACATTATTAGGCAGCATGGAGCCGATAGCTTCATAGCTTCAGCTGTGTGTGTGCATTTGCACATCTGTGTCAGGAATGGGTGCAACTCAGGGCTCTGAGGGCTCTGTGCCACTATGGCCGGGGGGTCGTGAGTTGTGATTCCTGAGCCATGCCGCTTTGCCATCAGCAGCCGGAGTCTGAGAGAGCACAACGGCTAGACGAAGCTCTCTCCCTTAATAACTCTTAAGCGATGTTGGCCGGCACAGTTAGCGTCCGGTAGCTGCTGTGGTGGAGCTGGGGACCTGCCACATTCCTCCGACTGTGCCGGCCGGAGTTATGAATGAGTTAATAAAACAAATCAACCAAATAAAAAAAAGATTAATCTAAAAAAAAAAAAAGCTAAATTATGACTTTTTTGACAGAAGGGAATTGTGATTTGCCATTAGAATAAAACCTCATTAATGCTTCATTAATTCTCATAGCAACCCAAAAATAATATTACAGATTTAGCCTCAATTTAAGATGATTTCACTTGTCAAGATAAATATTTATTTTTATTTATTTATTAATTTATTCATTTATATATATTTTTTGCAGAGCTCTGAAGCGTCCCCCCTTTTGTCCATTAAAACATCTGCACAGTAGATCTACGTTTGCTTCCACAGCCTGTAAAAGAGTCTAATAAAGACTAATTATGTAATAAATGCAATAACTTTTTACCAAAAAAAAGAAAAAAAAAAACATTACTTTCAAGAGTGTTGTCCTAAAATGATCACTGACCACACAGATCGTATTCTCCTTGTCCCTAAAGGTCAGATCTCTCTCGTAAATAGCAAACCTAGCTAATATAACTTCAAATATAAATCTCTGCATAATAAATATTCATGCATTACGGACAGTTTAGCTGAAGGAGCTCCTGAACTGTTGACAACCATGATCCCAAGCTTCTGAGCGGCAGCGAATCTTCTCCAGGTGCTGGCAAAGGTCACGCCACCAGCATGTGAGAGCAGTGGACGTACAGAGGTCACTCTGAGGAGCATTCAAAGCCCGGATGGCGCGCCGCTGCAGAGGCGCATATTTAGCACTACAAAGTGTCTTGTGCATTCTGTGACCTGTCAGTACAGTATGTTAGCATGGCAGCGAAGCATGAGGGTGCAGAGGGTGCAGATGGAGAAGATACCCGACTAGGCCGAAGGCCACTCAGCACCTGCTTCCTGGAGGCCTCTATGCACGTGTTTTCACCGGTGAGCGCTCTGGTCCGACACTGCGAGTCACCTGCAGCCAATTCAAGCTCCTGTTAACTCTCCGGTGCTCAAAAGATGGAGGCCGGGGTCGGCGTAGAGAGGTCCCCGGCGAAGGCCGAGCTGGCGTATTTTATCTTGATCAAAGCTGACATTCAGGAATGCCTGATTATGAGATGTTGAGGCTCCGAGCTCTCCTCAGCTCTGGCAAACATACATACCTACCTAACTAGCGTAGTTAAAGAACAACGGCGGCCAGGATGCATTCCTCGCATTGCAAACTTTCGGCAGCTAAATATACTTTCATTCTCTCTGCCTAAGTTCACCTGAACTCAGCTCACCTGAAACCTGCCCCTGAGCAGGTTATGTCACGTGTACACTCACGGCCATGAGTTTGGACTCGCTCGTGTTGTGAAAGGACCTGGTGTGGAGCTGAGTTTTACAAACACCAGTCCTCATGTTTCCTAATGTTTTGGCAACAACTGATTAACAGTATATTGGGCTGGTCTGCTGATGTCACCAGGGGCCATAGCGTTCCACGCGACACCGCCATTACCTACACCCTAGCTCTCATTATCTGGCTCTTGCAGAACCTTTCCAGAGCCGGTGTCCAGATTCCAGAATTGCACTATCCCCACCTACCCCTCCTTAAAGCTGTTGCCAGTTTCAACCCTTCCTGGATACCTATTCACCTGCTGTCCAGACCAGTTTGGGCACCTCTGAGCCGCCTCTTTGCAGGGCCTCCAGACCCTCTCCTTCTGAAAGCTTCCCCTGCAGACCCCTTCCTGGATATCATTAAGACTTCAGTGGACCATAATCATCATCATCATCATCATCATCATCATCGCCCATTCTGTGGACTGTTGAGCTGGTGTTGGTTTTCTCAGGCCCAGTTTCTCCATTTTAAGTCTTGGTTCCTCTCAGTGGTTCTTCCTCATGCTCTTTCAGGAGGTTCTCCTTTTGAATGTTGGTTCCTCTCAATTGTTCTTCCTCATGCTCTTTCTGGAGGTTATCCTTTTAAATGTTGGTTCCTCTCAGTGGTTCTTCCTCATGCTCTTTCAGGAGGTTCTCCTTTTAAATGTTGGTTCCTCTCATTGGTTCTTCCTTGTGTTCTTTAAAGGTTTCATCTTTTGGGTCTTGGTTACTCTCAATGTATCTTCCTCAAGCTCTTTCTTGAAAGTTGGTTCCTCTCAATTGTTCTTACTCATGCTACTTTCGGAGGTTATCCTTTTAAATGTTGGTTCCTCTCAGTGGTTCTTCTTCGTGGTCTTTCTGGAGGTTTTCTTTTTGAACACTGGTTCCTCTCAGTGGTTCTTCCCCATGGTCTTTCTGGAGGTTCTCCTTTTGAATGTTGGTTCCTCTCAGTGGTTCTTCCTTGTGTTCTTTGACGGTTTCTTCTTTTGGTTCTTGGTTCCTCTCAATGATTTTCCTTTTAAATGTTGGTTCCTCTTCATGGTTCTTACCCAGGCTCTTAGGAGGTAGTCTTCTCAGTAGTTCTTCTTTATGCTCTTTGGTGCTTTGGTTCCTCTCAGAACGTGGTTCTTCATCTTGCAAGTTATTCCTTGCTCATGAGGGGCTTGAACATAGATTTGTAAAATTAGCAACCAAAGGTGTTGATGTTCTCTACAGTGCTCTACAGCTTGGTGCCCCATTCTCAGCTCCTACTTATTATTAACTGCTAATTACTGGAAAAGCATGGAGCTGCACAGGATGAGCGTGCATCCTAAAATATTCATCTCCATCTAATAAACAATTCCAAACAATCGAGATGTTGACTTTGTTTGTGGATTTCCTCTTCTCTGAAAAAAGAAGCAATAATAAAGGTCAGATTGATATCTCACGTGTTGATCACGGCCATAACAGTCTTGTGTGTAGGGTAAAGGCAAGTATGCTGCTCATCTTTCAGAGTGTATGAACAAAGTTCTCCTGGGTTTAGAAACAGGTTACACAGTTTATGCTAGCTGCCTTTGGCACAGTTGGTGGCCTACTTGACTATTAGCATCACTAGAGGACTGGAATCCCCATATTATATCATTTGCCTATAGAGGGAAAGACATGGATGTATATTTATATTTATATATATGTATATACTCAAGAATAACCTCAGCTAGTTTAGACTCTACTAAACACAAGTCAATATGGAGACCATAGTACTCTTCTCTTCGCCTGAGTACTTTCAGAAGAGGAGGGTCTTCAGTCTGGGTTTGAGGACAGCGAGCGTTGGACTCTGCTGTTCAGACACCCAGGGGAAGTTCGTTCCACCACTTCGGTGCAGGACAGTAAAAAGTCTGGACGCTCGTCTTCCGTGGATCTTAAAGGATCGCGGGTTGAGCCAAGCCGTACTTGAAGCTGGAAGGACTCTTGGTGCAGATCGGCTTTTGACCATCGTCATCAAGTACGGAGGGGCTGGCTGGTCCAGATAGCTGGATGCTGAAGTGTTGTAGCTACCAATAAACCACATTAGTGATGTTAGAGTCACATGAGGATCAAACCTGGCCTTTTAAGCTCATCACAGGTTTGGGGAAAACTCTCTCACTCTGTTGTAGTGTGTTGAGTTGATACCGCTGAAAAAGAAGAAACACCAGTTTTGTGTAGTGTGTTAGCTTAGTGGTGGAGAATGCGGTCTGAGGGGCCTGTGACTGAATTTCTGACCAGTTGCTGTTCCTCAGAACACAACCCAACTCATCACTCATACATGACAGCTGGGATTGTTCTCAAAGTGTTGCATTCCTTAAGTTGTGATGCTCAAGCTCCTCAGTTTGTCTGATTTCTTTGAAACATAAAACTTTGAACATTCAAAAAATATTAAGCAGTTTATTGTAAATTATTTAGTAAATACTTTAAACATTGGGAAATGATTTAGTACCTACTTGAAAGTATTTTGTACATATTATTTATTAACTACTATGAAGAATTTGGGTTTTTTTAGCTAATACTAAAAGTATTAGTTAATTACTCATGTATGTAGTATGAAACTACTGGTTCTGTTAAAAGTTCTATAGTTCTCAGGATATTAAAGTTTAGTTTGGACCCCCTATACAGGCCCTTAGAGTTTAAGAACTTCAACAACACAGGAAATGTGGGGTGTACAGTTTCCTCTGTGTAGCCTAATTCTGCTTTACAGTTTCCAGAAGCTGGGGAGATGGATCGACCTGTGTTTGACTGCACGTATATCTTTCACAAACTCGGCCAAACACAATGCGAGCTATGCATTTTCATACTTGGTGGCATTTCTGCACATACATCAAACTGCTGCACATCTGTCAAAACCTCAAAACGTTCCTCACATGTTGGTCCACCTTTCTTCTCTCAGAAACTCACCTGACCTTACATCTTTGCCCTGCTTTAGTGAAGAACACACTCTCTCTGGGACCCAGAGTTGGAGATGGCCCGTAATCCTGCAGCGTTATGTTTTGGTCGGGACGTTTTAGGTGCAGACTTTAATTAGCAGGCCTCTAATGTGCATGCGAGGTAATGCCACCAGACAGGAAGATCAGGCATGCAGATTAATACTGATGTTTATCTGCATTACAGGGACAAAAGTCATCAGCCTTTCTTTTATAATTCATTCTCACACCATTTTTTTTAACCTGTGACTCTTGACACACTGCTGGAGGTGTGTCCCTCGGAAGCCTACGTAACATAGGCTATAAAGCATCCCATCAGGAAGCGTAGAAATATTTGAGAACTTTGCTGAAAGTGAATTTGGGCCTTTGCCAGCTTTTTGAGAAAACTGCATGAGGTAAGTTTTGTTTCATTTGGTTTCATGGTTCATATTTAAAAAAAAAAAAAAAATTTAAACACTTAAAAATGACCTTTTTATATTCTGTTGCACATGTCTTTATTTATATTATTTAAAAATAATAATAATTTAACATTAAATTTAAAATCTTAAATTTAAAAAGCAACTTGAAACAGATTTAAATGAATTATTCGAAATGAAAAGTAAATTTTTTTGATGCACTGACCATAAAAAACAACTACTGGATTACTATTGCTGTGCAGTCAGTGCTCATGTGCTACCCTGTTGTAGTCCAGATAGATCAATGCTTATCCGGTTTGGGAAACTGGGACTTGTAGTGCTTGTAGTTCTGAATTCTTACAACATGTTTAAAGTTTTTATTTGATAATGTTTGAACATATTTAGCAAAAATGTTGAGAGTTCCTTAAGTCATATTAACAGTGGAGCCCTTTTGGATGCTATATAACACCATTCAAACATGGATTAAGCCTAGTCTTGTGTTAAACCGCACTGCGATTGGTGACTCACCACTGGAAACTCATTTTAGTCTAAACTTAACCTTAAACTGGTCTGGGAAACTGGGCCCTAGTGTCTGTAGTCATGTATTCTTACATGTTTAACATGTTTATCCAATACTTTTTTGACAGTTTTAGCATCTAGAGTTCCTAAATTACCTAAAAGGAACCCTTTTGGGTTCTATACAGCACCAATATTTTTAAAACGCTGTTCTGCAAAAATCTCAAAAATGGCAGTTTTTACACTTCAGTGAAAGTCAAAGCAATGAAAGTGATGACTTGTCTTGGTTCTAGTTAGATTTTTTGCCATTGAAGAACCCAACCGTTCTGCAAATGTGTCTCAACTTCTACAATCTAGGAATACTTACTTGGATCAGTGTTGAGGAAACTTCAAACTGAGTCACAATGAGGGAAGAGCCAGCAAGCAACGAACACCCACCTGACCCCCAGGGTAAGCTTGCTCTGCCTCCAGTTTTAATGCAATCTGCATATGAATCATGCCTCTTCCCAGCTGGCGCTCCACGAGTTGGTCTGGTTTTTTAACCACGGTTCCACTAAGTGCACTAAGTTCCTCTAGCTTCCACTAAGTGCACCGGCAGGTTTAAGGCTCACACCTCTTTTGTCCCCAGAGGTGAATCCTGTGGGCCACCTCAACCTGGCCTTCACCCAGGACGAGAAACCTCAGGAGAAGACACCAGAGGACGACAAACCAGAGAAGCAGTCGAAGGACTCCAAATCAAAGGGCAAGAAGTAAATACATGCAGATGTTCTGCTTTCTGTTCAGCTTGTTGCATGACTGGTCATTGGTTCCCGACCCTGGTCTGGGAGCACCCCGTGCTCTGCAGGTTTTGGTAGCATTCCAGCCACTCGTTGAGCACTGACTTAGACCATGAATTGAGAAATGCTAAAGCTACCACTGCACATTATCACTGTTCGGTTTCATGACTGCTGCTTCGCTGGTGTCATTTTAGGAACAAGAAAAAGAAGTCCAACAAGGACAAGGAGCCGGTGAAGGCAGTCGGGCTTTTCCAGCTGGTAAGGCAATGTTTTGCCTCGGTATATTTTGGGTTCACAACTGGTTTGTAAGGCTGGCTTTACATGGAAAAACACGTAACACATGACGCAGTATCATCATCACACTACTAAGTTGTGTAATCTGAAGTACTGCCAATAGAATAGGGCTCCTGATGAAGCTATTGGCACCATGCTGCCTAATGCCAGGCGTGGGCTAGAGGTGTTCAAAGGAACTATGTTCTCTGGAATGATGGTGGTGGAGCTCCATCCAACATCCTGACCTCACTAATACTCTTAAATCGCTGGGTGCAATCAAATCCTCACAGCAATGCTCCTCCTCCAGAATCTAGTAGAAAGTCTTCTTCTCTGGACAGAAGAGATTTACAGTTACTCCAACAAACACAGGATCAAATCTTATAATACCCTTGATTTCAGAAAAAAGCAATGAACCAGCAGGTGTCCCAATACTTTTGTCCATTTAGTGTAGCTAACTATCTAGTTAAGTTATCTGTTTCAGAAGGCCGAGATCACAGTGATTGTTGAAGTCTGGCTTCTCTTATCGTTGCAGTTTCGCTACGCCACCTGTCCAGAGGTGTTCATGATGCTGATCGGTCTCCTGTGTTCTGCTATTCACGGAGCCGCCCTGCCCATCATGTGCATCGTCTTCGGGTCGATGACTGACAGCTTTGTGCAAAGTGGACAGCAGTTCAACTTCACAGGTATACGTTCATACCTTCATAAGCTTGACCACACAGTCCCATTCTGAAGAGGTCCATGCAAAAAAACTACAGCGACTTACTCGCTTCACACGTCCTTCTTTAATTTTGACAAGGGCATCGTTAGAAGGTCCAATCAGCCAGCAGATGTTTGCAGGAAAAAAAAACAGTATCAGCTCAGGCTGGTTGAGATGGCTAAGATGACCAGTGTAGGGTACGTTTCTGTTTGAGTTTGATGGTTAAGCTGCTCTACAAGAATGACCAACCTGGCCAGGCTAGACAGCCAGCATGACCAAGCATGAATGCAACATCCACTATGCTGGTCAACAGCAAAGACCAGGTTAGACCATCTGAAACCGGCTAATTGAATTGAAGCCGTTCTTCATGCAGGTGTTTGTACCTCTTCACCTTCTTACAGGAAACTACACCAGTAACTTCACACAGTACTCTTCGGACTGCGTGACCTTTCCTGGAGTTGACATCGAAGCATCTATGACATTGTGAGTTGCCCTCTGTCGCCTTCTACGGAATTGACCGTTGCAGTCGGAACAAAACCTCGCATCTCCATAACTGAGTAACTTCACTGGAGAAGCCAAAAACTCTCTTAACTTTTAACTGAAGTCAATGTAAAAAGATTTTACAAATTTAATTGATCTGTTTATCATGAAATTTAACATAAAGACGCTTTAAGACATTATTTTGAACATTTATTTAGTGACAATATCCCAAAGAAAAATATCCTAAAACGGTCTTTTCTTCCTCTTAAACCCCAAAGGAACGCTTATTACTTCGTTGGGATAGGAGCTGGGGTTCTGGTCCTCGGAATGTTCCAGGTCATGCTGTTCCTACTGACAGCCACCAGGCAGACCAAACGGATCAGAGAGAAGTACTTCCATGCCGTCCTCCACCAACAGATGGCGTGGTTCGATACACACCCCATCGGAGAACTCAACACCCGGCTCACAGAGTACGTTGATCAGATCTGCCTCTCAGATGCAGCCTTTGTTCCCTTTCGACTGAGTGTATTCATTCCTTGGTTTAGCATATCTTGTGGAGTCCCTCAAGGTTCTATCTTGGGGCCTATGACAATGATGTGAATTATGATATGTGTGGACTTACAAACAGGATCTGAAGTTGATGTTTCTCTTTTTCAACCCGACAGTGACATAAACACAATCAACGATGGTCTGGGAGACAAGATCTGTATATTCGTCCAGTTCTTCTGCAGGTTTCTTGCTGGTATAATCATCGGATTTATCTACGGCTGGAAGCTAACGCTGGTCATCATGTCAGTCAGTCCACTGCTGGCGGGTTCAGCTGCTGTGTGGTCTAAGGTACGTACAGTTTGCCAGTCTGAACATGAGTCTTGCATGACTTGCATGAGAAACATGGCTCCTAATGGCTTTAATTATCATCCCACAGATTCTTGCCACTCTCACCAGTAAGGAGCTGTCAGCCTATGCCAAAGCTGGAGCAGTGGCTGAGGAGGTACTTGTGGCCATCAGGACCGTTGTGGCCTTCAATGGCCAGAAGAAAGCTCTTGAAAAGTGAGCATGTGCTAGAAATCCTTGCCTGGTCTAAATACAGTATACACTACATATCCAAATGTTTGTGGACACCCTTTCTAATGAATGCATTCAGCTTCTTTGTTGCTAAGTTGCATGCATTGCTGACACAGATGTGCAAAGACACACGTTCAAGTACTGCCAGTTGAATAGGACTCTCTGGAGCAGATAAACCTGATGAACCTATTGGCACCATGCTGCCTAATGTATAAAGCTCTCTCAGTATTGAGCCAGGTGTGAATTTTGGGATGGGTTGGGGAGTTGGGGGTGATGAGGTGGGGTGGGGATCATCATCCAACATCCAGACCTTATTGTCTCTCTTGTGGCTGAATGCAATGAATGCCAATCTTCACAGCAATCTAGTAGAAAGTGTTCTTCCCTGGAAAGTAGAGACAGTTAGTCCAACAAAAACAACTTTTTAAAACACTTGATTTCAGAAGAAGCAATGAATGAGCAGGTGTCTCAATACTCTTGCTGCTCTTTACGTAAGACGTTTACATAACACTGCCCAGACTGGTTCGTTGTGTTCTGAGGGTTGAGATTTTAGGAAAAGATAACTGTCTGTATTTCAGGTATGAAAGCAATTTGGTGGAAGCAAAGAACTTTGGGGTGAAGAAGGCCATCACAACAAATGTGTCTATGGGCATAACGCAGTTCTTCATATTTGCTACCTACGCCCTGGCGTTTTGGTACGGCACAAAACTGTCTGTGGACGAACCGGAAAACTACAGCATCGGTAAAGTCATCACTGTAAGTCTGGAGCGTGCCATTTCTGCACTAAACCATTCGTCTCACACATATCTGTGAGATCTTTGCTCCAAACGTTGTTTCCATCTGCAGGTCTTCTTCTCAGTGATGATCGGAGCCTTCTCGTTGGGTCAGGGAGCTCCCAATCTGGAAAGTATCGCCAAGGCCCGTGGTGCTGCATATTCCATCTATAACACCATTGACATGGTAATACACAGCTTGATAGCTATACTTCGTGAAGGCATGTCAGTAGCATGATGGTTGAACAGCTGTGTTTGTTGTCTCCCAGCCTCGTCCCATTGACAGCAGTTCAAAGAAGGGCTTCAAACCAGACAGTGTGAGAGGCGACATCGAATTCAAGAACATCCATTTCAGCTACCCTTCCAGAAAGGACGTGAAGGTAATCTATGTAACTAGCTGGGTCCAAATCCCGAGCCATGCCACTTTGCCATCAGCGGCTGGAGTCTGAGAGAGCACAATTAGCCATGCTCTCTCCCCTCATCACTCTTAGGTGATCTGTCTACCAAAAAATAGCTGGGTTTGTTGATTCCCAAAAGCCAGCAGTGATTATAATACACGGTTCTGTTGTAGATCCTTCAGGGGATGAGCCTGAAAGTGCCCCGTGGGAAGACGATCGCTCTGGTAGGGGCCAGCGGCTGTGGGAAGAGCACCACCATTCAGCTGCTGCAAAGGTTTTATGACCCAGATGCAGGAGAGGTAACTATGAGGATGTCAGGAGCACACATCATTGCTGGACCTGTATGCAGTGCTTTTCCTGATGAGGACCGCTGTGCTTGCAGGTGACCCTGGATGGTCGAGACATCCGCACTCTGAATGTGCGATGGCTGAGGGAGAACATGGGCATTGTGAGCCAGGAGCCTGTGCTCTTCGGTACCACAATTGCTGAGAACATCCGGTATGGTCGTGAGGACGCCACTGATGAGGACATAGAAAGGGCCGTGAGAGAGGCCAACGCCTACGAGTTCATCTCCAAGCTACCCGATGTAAGAAGAGGCTCTAAACAGTACCAGTGGTCTCCAACTCCAACTGTTTCCTGGGAGGGACCACCTCATAGGCTTTGGATCCAACTCTAATCCACCCCACTGGTTCAACTGATTACTGCTTTCAAAAGAAGGTTGAATGGGGTGTGTTAGATTTGGGTTGGAGTTGAAACCTGCAGAAAGGTAGTTCTCCAGGAGCAGGGTTGGAGACCACTGCTCTATACTCTAATATCAAGCTAAATATTGGGAAACAGCCCCATTGTCCTCATCAACTGAGCAAATCCCCCCAAAAATAACATCAGTAAAAGTCAGAAAGAACGGTTGGTGAATAAGACCCAATGTTCTGGAAGTTCTGCAGGGATATCAAATGAATGTTTGACTTGTTTCTCTGCGGCAGAGGCTGAACACCATGGTGGGAGAACGGGGGGCTCAGCTGAGCGGTGGGCAGAAGCAGAGGATCGCCATCGCTCGTGCTCTGGTCAAGAACCCCAAAATTCTCTTGCTGGATGAAGCCACGTCAGCTCTGGACACACAAAGTGAATCCATTGTGCAGGCTGCCTTAGATAAGGTACCAGAACCCTACACTCTAGAGAACCCTCTTTAACCTAGACTCAAGAGAACTCTCCAGATATTAGCCACGCCTCTTCAGTTTTTCTCTGGTGGAAGTGTAGCTCTGACCATTTGATTGGGCAAACTCTGAACCGTGACCATGACTAATCCAGAGTGTCATTCTCCAGGCAAGAGCCGGTCGCACCACCATCGTGATTGCTCACCGGCTATCCACCATCCGCACTGCTGACGTGATTGCTGGCTTCAAGGATGGCCAAGTGGTGGAGCAGGGAACTCACAGGGAACTCATGAGCAAGAAAGGGGTCTACTACTCTCTCGTCATGCAGCAGGTACTCTAGCATCTGTCCTGCAGTGATCTGATTAGACGAGGGAGTCAAGAGCTTAACACACGAGCTTACCATGTTGTATCTACAGTGTAATGCATCATTAACCTGTCCTACACAGACTAGTGGCAGATCTGGGAATGACAACGACGAGGACGATGATGAGAATGTGTCAGAAGGAGAAACCAGTCAGGACTCTTTTGACAGTGACAATCCCGATGATTTGGTGGAAGTGAAGATAGAAAATGGGGGTTTCGAGAGAAACTCAATAAGACGCAGCGTGACTCTTCAAAGGAGATCGTCTAAAAGGAAGTCAGGGAAGAAGAAGTCAAAGAAGTCCAAATCTAAGAAAGACAAGGAGGTATGCAGAGGTTTTAAAAGCAACCAATCATAGAGCCTGTTCACACCTGGTCACTTCATGTGTCCTGAGTATCTGGATTGTATGCAAGTGGAAACGTACCCAAGACACATTTAAGAAAGATAGAACTCCTCCCAGTACAGCAGAAACTCCTCCCAGTAAAGCCACCCCCCCCCCAGTGCAATGAAACCCCCTCCCAGTACAGCAGAAGCTCAGAAACTCCTCCCAGTACAACCAAACCTCCTCCTAGTGCAATGGAATCCCCTCCCACTACAGCAGAAACTCCTCCCAGTACAGCAGACACTCTTCCCAATACAACCGAACCCCCTCCCAGTACAGCAGAAACTCCTCCCAGTACAGCAGACACTCCTCCCAGTACAACCAAACCTCCTCCTAGCGCAATGGAACCCCCTCCCAGTACAGCAGACAGTCCTCCCAGTACAGCAGAAACTCCTCCCAGTACAACCAAATCCCCTCCTAGTGCAACTGGAACACCAGTAATAACTGCCGTGCAACAAGGGAATTTGCATCTTCCATCCCACTTAGCGATCGGATTTCAGTCCGACTACCACAATTGACCACCAGGTGTAAATGCAGTCCTTTCAGGATTCAATCCGGATACTAGTCACATTAAGCGTCCAGGTGTAAACGGGTTCAGAGTGTTTTGATGGTTCTTCAGGCATCGTCAGTCTAAGCTTGTGTTCCTGACCACCTGTTTTTTAGAAAAAGGAGAAAGTTCCAGAGCTCCCTTTCAGCAGGATCCTGGCTCTGAACAAGCCTGAGTGGCCTTATGTGCTGGTGGGCACGCTGTCCAGCCTTGTGGGAGGAGCTGTCTACCCCTGTGTGGGCATCCTCTTTGCCAAAATCATCGGTGTGAGTAGCTGTCCTCCTTCGTGTCCACCAGTCGACGTACAAATCCCTCACTGCTTGTGCTTGATGCCAGACCGGATCTCAGGTGGCTTTGCTAACAGACCTTGTGCCTTATGTTCAGGTGTTTTCGGAAGTCGACCCTGAAGTGAAGCGTCAGAAAACGATGATGTTCTCGCTTCTGTTCCTCCTCATTGGAGCTGTGGCGTTTATCACCTATTTCTTTCAGGTACACCAGATGTCTCTTATGTGACGTCCTATCTAAGACTTCAGACCTCAGACTTTTAGATGCATTCTGTAATTCATTGGTTCTGGTGGTAATACATGTCCATGTCCACCCTTTTCCACCAGGGCTTTATGTTTGGGAAGTCTGGGGAGATACTGACCATGAGGCTGAGGAGCCAGGCCTTCAAGGCCATTCTGAGACAGGTACGACAACACCCAACCTCCCATCCAGTGCTAATGACCAATGGTTGTAAAACACCGTCCTGTCCAGCCAGTCAGTGTAAACATGGACTTCTGTGTCTCTGTAGGACATCAGCTGGTTTGACGATCACAACAATGCAGTAGGAGTCCTGACCACTAAGTTAGCCACAGATGCATCACTCGTTAAAGGGGTGAGCTCCCATTGCTTGGCGGTCCCGCTCTCACTTTATCCACTTCTCAAATTCGGAAGTTGAGTAAACACATCCATTGTGTCACTGTCTTCCCTCACAGGCAGCCGGGTCTAGGATAGGTTTGGCCACCAGCTCTGTTTGTGCCCTGGGCATCTCTGTGATCGTAGCCTTCTGCTTTAGCTGGCAGCTCACGCTTCTCATCCTTGCCTGTGTGCCCTTCCTCACTGGAGCCAACTTCATCCAAATGAGAGCTATGCAAGGCCATGCCTCCAAAGACCAGAGTGCCCTGGAAACTTCAGGCAAGGTAGGCAGGTTCATGAGCGGCTCCTGATGAAGTGAATCCTGAGGCATATCCTGACTCTGAACACCACTGACTGGCATATTTTCTGCAGATATCCACGGAAACTGTGGAGAACTTCAAGACTGTGGTCGCACTGACAAGGGAAGACGTCTTCTTCCGCAAGTTCAACGACAGCCTGGAATTACCGTACCGGTAACTCTAAGCCTTAGGACCCATTCTTACAATGCATGTAAAATACGTGTTGATGTTTATGAGCATGAATCCTAAGTAATTCAGTCATGCATTTCCAGGTCGGCCTTGTGTAAAGCACCTATCTATGGGATCACCTTCGCCCTTGCTCAGGCAATCCCCTACTTTGTGAACTCCGCAGTCTTCCGCTTCGGAGCCTGGCTGATTGCACACTGCCACACTAATTACGAGAATGTTTTCCTGTAAGTACAACCTGTAGTCTCTAGGAAGTTGTGTTGAGTTGTGTGGGCTTTTGAACGGGACACTGATGCCTAATGTACCCATCAGAGTGTTTTCCGTGATCATCTTCGCTGCCATGAGCATCGGCCAGTCCTCTTCTTTCGCCCCAGACTTTGCCAAAGCCAAAGTGGCAGCTGGAAGGATCATAGCCTTGCTGGAAAAAACGCCTGAGATTGACATCTACAGTGAAGCAGGAGATAAACCTGTGAGTGGCAGCCCTTTTTAGCTTGGCCTTAGTTTTGGGAGCATCAAGAAATCGTCGATGTACCAGAGCAATGCATGTATTCTCTTTCAGATGAACTTCAAGGGAGATATAGAATTCCATGATGTGCACTTCTCATATCCGACACGACCGAACATTAAGATTCTGCAGGGCCTAAATGTGTCAGTGGCACAAGGTCAGACACTGGCCCTGGTTGGAGGCAGTGGCTGTGGGAAGAGCACCTCCATCCAGCTGCTGGAACGCTTCTACAACCCTGCTGGTGGGCAAGTGGTGAGTTAGGGGCCCCGAAGGCCAACCTTCCCTTCTCTGAACTACTATGCATTCTGTAGAGAGAGGTATTGGCTGGTGTTATTGTGCTAGCTTTGTTGCTCACGGCTGTTCTTTCACAGTTAGCTGACAGGAAGGACACTCAGAAACTGAACCTAGCTTGGCTGCGCTCTCAGCTGGGCCTGGTCTCTCAGGAGCCCATCCTGTTTGACTGCACCATCGCTGAGAACATCCAGTACGGAGACAACAGCCGTGTGGTCAGCCAGGAAGAGGTGGTGGAGGCTGCTAAAAATGCCAACATCCATGAATTTATTCTTAACCTGCCAGAGGTAAAATGATGAGATGTTTCTCATGATATAATGTTTATTTTTTTTCATGAAACATGACTTAAATATTATCTACGGCTGACATCCATGGTGGCGTCTGCATGTTCTTTCAGAAATACAACACACGTGTGGGGGATAAAGGCACTCAGTTGTCCGGAGGGCAGAAACAAAGGATAGCCATCGCACGAGCCCTGGTCCGCAAACCCAAAGTGCTGCTGCTGGATGAAGCCACGTCAGCCCTGGACACGGAGAGTGAGAAGGTCAGTGAGGGACCTGTAGTCTTTTATAGCTTATTGAGTCTCAT
Source organism: Salminus brasiliensis (assembly GCF_030463535.1). Classification (NCBI taxonomy): domain Eukaryota; kingdom Metazoa; phylum Chordata; class Actinopteri; order Characiformes; family Bryconidae; genus Salminus; species Salminus brasiliensis. The sequence continues at coordinate 45,728,491 of NC_132882.1, forward strand.
TAAGGATGCACACATCAACAATTGCTACATTGCTTATATTAGATGCCATTAAAAGGCTCTAACATACACTATGTGTCCAAATATTTGTGGAAACCCCTTCTAAAGAATGCATTCGGCTACTTTAAGTTGCATCCATTGCTGACACAGATTGAGCGAATCTCAATGGACGCATTCTAAATCTAACAACAGCAGCTGTAAAATTAAATTAGTGTACATTTGTGGGCGGAGCCTAAAAAGAGCAGGTACTGTTTTGCTGAGAAGAGTGCCAATCAGCGTCTCCTCTCTCTCTTTGCTCTGGTCCAGATTGTGCAGAAAGCTCTGGACGATGCTCGACAGGGGCGAACCTGCATCGTCATCGCCCACCGCTTGACCACCATCCAGAACGCTGACATCATCGCGGTCATTCAGAACGGCCAGGTGGCCGAGCAGGGCACGCACAGCGAGCTAATGGCCAAACAAGGGCCGTACTACGCTCTGGTGAACGCACAAGTGTCTCACTAGCAGTCACTCTGCTCTCCCTAATGCCTAGGTGGCGCTGTTTTACGCACAGATCTGCACATGGACTTTTATGAGCTATTTTTCTACGCTAACTTGTCTGACGTTTCAACTTGTACTTCACAGTTTAGATCTAGATAAAAGACAACAGATACAATTCACATTGTTTTTGTTGTTGGTCTAGACATAGCATATAATTAATTATAGCTCAATTTAAATAGACATAAAACCACGCTTCTGTGCTTTGGTTTCAAAGCGACCTTCAATTGATGGAATTTTTACATTGTCGTTTATGTACTTCAGATTTCTTAAGTCCACTTGATACATTTGCTCTGTATCCATCTCTATATGGTATTAATTGCTACGTCTGTAAGCATAGATGTACAGTTTATTACTCATAATTTTGTATATTACAATCCTTTTAACTTGTTATTTTTTATGATTTTCTTTGTAAATAACTTTGTAAATATTGTATTCGACGGCTTTCAGATTGTATTAACACCCATGTTGTACATTCAGCACCTTAGGAACAGCTATAGTTTGTGTGTATATACATATACTCTGACTCTATTAACTATTTATTTTATTTTACCTTCCTCTTCCTCTGTATTTCATGTTAGTCTTACAATTCAATGTGAATTACAATTTTCCTGTGAGGATAAATAAAGTCTTTTCTAATCTTATCTGTTGTCTAATCATGTTGCTGTTTTGGAAACAATTTCTGCGATGTAAATGCCGATTCAGAGTCTGAGAAAAGGTTTCAAACGATCTCAGAATAATTAGAAATCAGCCATTCCACTTGAACAACGTCCTAGTAAGTTTATCCCAAGAGCAGCTAATTGTTGCTGCTTAGAGATGCCAATGGCTGCTGATTGATGCTGTTTAGTGGAGCCCATGGCTGCTGATTGTTGCTGCATAGAGGAGCTCAGGCTGCTGATTGTTGCTGCTTAGAGATGCCAATGGCTGCTGATTGATGCTGTTTAGTGGAGCCCATGGCTGCTGATTGTTGCTGCATAGAGGAGCTCAGGCTGCTGATTGTTGCTGCATAGAGGAGCTCAGGCTGCTGATTGTAGCTGCTTAGAGGAGCTCATGGCTGCTGATTGTTGCTGCTTAGAGGAGCTCATGGCTGCTGATTGTTGCTGCATAGAGGAGCCCATGGCTGCTGATTGTTGCTGCATAGAGGAGCTCAAGCTGGTGATTGTTGCTGCTTAGAGGAACCAATGGCTGCTCATTGTTGGGACGAGATTCAAGGAATCAGAGTTTTTATAAAGCTTTTAAATTTGCATCACCTTGCCTCTTTAAAGCCGATTGTTAAAATATTTACAAATACCATCCCCTGAACAAGCTAATTAAGCTTTGAGACTTTTTTTTCACTAATCTTGCTTCAAATGTTGCATCAGAATGTTTCATCTTCAACTTCAGGCCTGTCAGATCAGTTCATCTTCTATTCACTTATCTATTCGCAGTAACAGAGGTGTCTAAACATTTGCATGCCGCTGCATATTTACATATAACTACACAGTTCAGCTCAGTTCAACAGCCTGTTGTTTGGTGTTGAGTGTTGTAGTGTTGAGTTTAGCCGATGTGTCGTATCTGTATCAACGCTGCTGGAATTAAACACTGTAGCCTGGGGTTGAGTTACTGCCGCGAAACGTGGGAATTAAATGTAACGGGAGATTCTGGGAAGGCCGGAATCAGACTTGACTTCTTCTTCAGACTTGACTTTGCTTTTACTGCATTTCTTGTGCACTCACCTACACGCTCCAGGAAAAGACAGGAAGGGCGGGTCCATGTGACATAAGCAGCACCAAGCATCAGCAAATGCACTCCGTCCGCTCACCCTGAGCCAGTTTTGTTCTCATTACGACCGGCGACATGTGATACTGTGCGGTAGGGGCGTGTTAGTGTCAACAGCCTATAGGCACAGTATCGTCCCAAGGAGGCCAGAGGTAATGTGCAAACTCTTTATTGGAGCGGTCAGATGTTTGGGATTACTGCTCAGGTAGGTGATGCTCATTTCATCCTCTGTTTGATTAGTGCCGATCTTCTTCTTTACATCATCATCAGTCGAGAATATCTGACCATTATAAGGGGGGGCAGTCCGGGATATTCGGCTAGGACTCTCAGAAAGGGTGGTTTAACAAAATGCTTACTGGGTTTAGTGGTTTGAACTGACTCAGTGCACCAATTAGACAGTGTGGATTGGGCTGGATGGCTACATATCGATGTTCTCGCTGAAGAACCATGTCGTTTTTTTGTCATTTTGATTGGTTTTACACTTTTCTCCACAATGTGATTCTAGCAGTTGTTCTTTATGCTGTATCAGAACTGAAATGATGATAAACGGACCAATAGAAATGCTCTAAAATGACCTGGAATTAAAATTGTTCTACATTTACTTCCATTGAAAGTTCAGAAGGTCTTTTTTGCCTCCTGTAAAGCTGCTGATTTAGATTTAGTTTTTTTTCTCTGATGGCAATGCAACTGTAATTAGCACAAGATCTGCAATGTATTATGTATGTATGTAATATTTTAAAATAAACAATAAAATAAACAATAATCCAATGATTATACTGTTAGAAAGGGTTCTGCATTATTCTTCATTAAAGGCAGTAGTTGTATATATTCAACCAGAGATATAGATAGATAGAGACTTTATTGATAAGAACTCAAAGAACCATTTTGATGCCTAGATAACATAAAGTCAGTGGTCAGTGAGAGTGTCTACCTGTAATTAACTCTATATAACATTAGAATAAACCCAAATAAACATAAAGTCAGTGGTCAGTGAGAGTGTCTGCCTTTAATTAACTCTATATAACATTAGAATAAACCCAAATAAACAAAGTCAGTAGTCAGTGAGTGTCTACCTGTAATTAACTCTATATAACATTAGAATAAACCCAAATAAACATAAAGTTAGCAGTCAGTGAGAGTGTCTACCTGTAATTAACTCTATATAACGTTAGAATAAACCCAAATAAACATAAAGTTAGCAGTCAGTGAGAGTGTCTACCTGTAATAAACTCTATATAACATTAGAATAAACCCTAATAAACATAAAGTCAGTGGTCAGTGAAAGTGTCTACCTGTAATTAACTCTATATAACATTAGAATAAACCCAAATAAACATAAAGTCAGGAGTCAGTGAGAGTGTCTACCTGTAATTAACTCAATATAACATTAGAATAAACCCAAATAAACATAAAGTCAGCAGTCAGTGAGAGTGTCTACCTGTAATTAACTCAATATAACATTAGAATAAACCCAAATAAACATAAAGTTAGCAGTCAGTGAGTGTCTACCTGTAATTAGCTCTATATAACATTAGAATAAACCCAAATAAACATAAAGTCAGTGGTCAGTGAGAGTGTCTACCTGTAATTAACTCTATATAACATTAGAATAAACCCAAATAATCAAATAGTCAGTGGTCAGCAAGAGTGTCTACCTGTAATTAACTCTATATAACATTAGAATAAACCCAAATCAACATAAAGTCAGTGGTCAGAATGTGCTGTTGGTCAGGCAGGTTTGGAGATGTTGGTTAGAAGATCACAGGTCTGGGTGCTGATCTTCTCTGTGAACTCCAGACCTTGTATAGATGTGTTCAGCTCCACCAGCAGCTCACCTCATTTACTTTAATGAAGGGCTAATTAGATAAACTGGGGGCTGGAGGGGAACTGGGAGTACTGGTCTTCCCCAAGGAGAGCTTACATGGTTCCTCACCCTTGAGTGAAATGAGTTACACATTAGTTTTATAGCAGTTACTGAATAATAGCTCTTAAAATGAAGGCTCTGGAAAAAGCCAGGGTTCAGTGAGGTGAGAGCGTAGCTCACAATGTAGCAGCAACCTGTCCGTAGCTTTTACTAAGCGCCTGGCAGGCCGACGGCGGGGGTCGTTTCAGCCCCTCTGAGACACCGCGTCTGTCCAGTCCCAAAACATCTCAGTTTACGCCCCTATAGAACCTCACCATCCCGCACGCCCAATGTAAATAAGCTTACTGTAAATATGCTTACTGTAAAGCGCTACCAGGCATCTCACAGTAGCTGATAGATCAGTTCTAGACTGGGACTGACTGTCTGATTTCAGTAACTACTGTACAGTGAGGTAATGCCTGTGATGAACTGAATCATGGATCAGGAATCATGATACAGTACAGCCTGCAGTGGACTAACCCAAGTCTGCATGTTCTATGTAGAATCACAGTTGATACAAATTACATATAAACATAGATGTCAAATGATATATAAATCAAATTTGACATAAATCACAACCTATATTATCATGCTATGCATAAATCACACTTTATAAAAATCACATTCAACATAAATCATGTATGTAAATTATATGAGTTTTATGAAAATTACATTTAACAAAAATTATGTGTATATATTTTTATGTTGTTATACGTCACATTTCTTATTTTATATAAATACATTTTTAAACTCACATTTTACATAAATCACATTTTGTATAAATACATATCTAATCCCACATCGAATACTATCACATTTTACAGATATAAATTATTTCACATAATTCACAGTTTTGTCATTTATATTTTACATAAATTACAGCACAAAAAAAGAGCACAGTGTAACAAATTTATTTCATAAAAATTTTAATAAATCCATTTTTAATAATTTATGCATATAAAACAATAAATAAATAATAAATAATACATTAATTACAATCACAGCATATGCAATCATATTTAACTATGAATCACACTTTATAAAAATAACATTTTACATAAGTCACATCTTATATATTGTATATATTTTCACTTATATACATAATATTTTACATTACTCTCACAGTGTATATAATCACATTTTACAGATATCAAAGAATCTTTTTCAGACACATGGCTTTTTCTTTAACCGGTCCCTCTTATCTTTATAGCGGTGAAGCAGAGGCCTGTTATGACTGTTATGTCATGTTATGAAATGTATCAGGTTGTATGATGAGTTATGAAGCCTGGAATTCAGCCATGCAGGGCCTAGAATTCCTTAAGTTTCTGTAGTAAAGTTCATTCAAAGTTCATGTTGTATTATCTGCCCCTCCAGGAACGAGTCTTATGAGTCAGTATGAGAGAGGAGGCGAATACAGGAGGCGCTGAGCCCCCGCCCCACCGCCAGGGTATGTTTGCCTTCATTCCAGTTAGTCCTTTCCTGTTCTACTACAGAACAATACAAGTGTGTGTGTGTGTGTATGTGTGTGTGTGTGTGTGTATTTCATCTACTGTCAGCTACTGTGTGCAAGCGAATGCTAGTGTACATTGAGCAATGCCAGCTTCAGAACAGGTTTGTCCAAGTTGACTTTCAAAACCCTGCTCAGACATCCAGCTCACAACCAGCTTCTGGCCATTCAGGAGTAAATGAACCCTATACTGGGAATTACGTTGGTCTAACTGGTTGCCAAGCTTAGCTCTGGACCAGCATGGCCATTGTTTTCATTTGAGTTTGTCAGACCAGTATGACCAACTCGTCCAAGCTGGTTGTCCGGCCAAGCCAATGCCACCAGTTGACTGGCTTGGTCAAGCTGGTCGACCAGCATGGTTGTGCTGATCGTACTGGTTGGCAGGTTTGAAGGCACTGGGAGGAGTGATTTCTCGAACCTCATCTTCAAAAGACAACTGAGGACCTTTTGTTTCTCCACAGTGGCGTCTCTAAACGGCCACCAGAACCCGGCCTACGCTCCAGACGAGAACGTAAACGAGATCCTGCGGGAAGAATTCCGGCCCAAACCCAAAGACAAGTAACTGAAGAGTTTAGAGATTTAGAGGTTTAACAGAGAGTGAAGAGCTCAGAACATGCAGATTAAATCCTGTCAGTAATTAATGTGGTTCATAATGAAGATTCTCCATTTTCAGGAAGAAGGGAAAGGATGAGGAGGCGAGGAAAGCAGTTGGGTTTTTCCAGCTGGTGAGACTCCACTAAAGTAAAGGGACGGGATGAAAAATTATCTTTATAATATCAGCAACCAAAGAATTACAGATTAAAGTTCTGTAAAAATAAATCTAATAATTAAAATGTACTAAAAACTTTATTATACTGAATAATTCATTAAAAATACAGAATAAATCAAAGTAGATACTGAATAATTCATAGTGGATATGGAATAATTCCTTATGGATACTACAAAATTATAGTGGTAACTGAATAATTCATAGCAGATACTTAATAAATAATACAGGATACTAAATAATTAATAACAGATACTGAATAAGTCATAGTAGATACTGAAAAATCCATATCAGATATTGAATAGTTAATAATAGATTCATAGTGGTTACAGAATAGTTTATAATGGATACTTAACAACTCCTTTGTAGTAAAGAGATGGGATGAAAAATTCTCTTTATAATATCAGCAACCAAAGAATTACAGATTAAAGTTCTGTAAAATGTCTAATAATTAAAATACAATAAAAACTTATTATACTGAATAAATAATTAAAAATACTGAATAAATAGATAAGAAAAAGTAGTACTAAGTACTAAATAATTCATAGTGGATACAGAATAATTCATAGCACATACTACATAATTATAGTGGTTACTGGATAATTCATAGCGGATACTTAATAAATAATACTGGATACTGAATAATTACTAATAGATACTGAAAAATCCATATCGGATACTGAATAATTATTAATAATAGATACTGAATAATTCATAGTGGTTACAGAATAATTCATAATGGATACATAATAAATAAATAAATACTCACTAATTAACTAACTAACAAACTTAATCAAATAATTCAAAGTAGATATTGAGTTATTCATGGTGGGTAATAAATAAGTAATAATGCATACTGTATGATTTGTTGAAGATACTGAATAACACATAATGAATACTGTATATATTATATTTTAAAATGAAGGTCTAGGATTTAATGTTATAAATTTGTTCATTTTTTTTAATTTTGAGCAGCCTATCTGCAGAGCTGACTAAATCAAGCTGTCCTTGCAGTTTCGCTACGCCACCTGTCTGGAGGTGTTCTTGATGCTGATTGGCCTTGGATGCGCTGCTCTTCACGGCATTACCCTGCCCCTCATGTGTGTGGTGTTTGGGCAGATGACTGACAGCTTTGTGGTCAGTGGACAACAGTTCAATTTAACAGGTACGCAAAATGTAATGAGAAATTAAGCAGTAAGTACTTTAAAATGACTGTGTATGATATGCACTACATGTCCAAAAGTTTGTGGACACTCCTACTGATGACAATGCACCCATTGATGACACACAGTCTGTCTAATCCCTGTAGAGAAGTACTGCCAATAGAATAGGACTCTCTGGAGCAGATAAACATAATGAACCTATTGGCTCCATGCTGCCTAATAATGCCAGTCATGGGCTAGTAGAGGGGTACAAACCCCCCAGCATTGAGCTGTGGAGCAGGGGAACTACTGTACTTTTGGGATATCCAGTACTTTTGGGATAAGGTGGGGATCAACCAACCTCCTGACCTCACTAACACTCTTGTCCCTGAATGCAATCAAATCCTTACATCTATACAGCAATGCTATAAAATCTAGTAGAAAGTCTTCTTCTCTGGACCTCAACTCTTTTTAATATTCTTTATTTCACTAAGTGAGCAGGTGTCCTAATACTTTTGTCCATATAGTGCATTTTATCCTGAAGACCTTTACACTAAAAATACCCATGAGATTGTTGCCCATGCACTCAAGGTTCTACCTGTGCACCAAAGCTAGTTTTCCTCTCACCCTATGTAGGGAATAACGCAGGAAACCTCGGCTACAACCTCACCTTGACGTCTTCGGACTGTGTGACCATTCCTGGATTTGATATCGAACATAATATGACACAGTGAGTTAACCCAGACACACTGCTGTTACATTGTTTTCCTATTGTTGTCAAGAAACAGACCACCAAAACAGCTCTGGCATGGTCTCCACAGTACCAGCTGAAGGTGTCCTGTGATATCTGGACACCTTCAGACCTTAGCAGCAGATCCTGGAAGTTCTGTAAGTTGTGAGGTGAGGTCTGTGAGTGCCTTGGGTGCCCATGACCCCAGTTGCCATTGCTTATTGCACTTTTGGTAGATTCCGACCACTGCATACCAGGAACACCCCTCAAGACCTGAAGCCTGATGTTCTGGAGATGTCTCAGACTCTTACGCTCACCCATTTTTTTCCAAGAACTGACTGTTCACCTGCTGCCTAATATGTTGATCCACCCTGTTGATCAGATCTGGATCCACTGGAACCAGATCATCAGTGTTGTTTACTTCACCTGCCAGTGGTTTTAATGTTATGGCTGATTGTTGTATAGCTGTGATAGTTTGGAAGTATGGAAATTTGACTGAGAGATAAAATTAATCAATTAAATTTTGTCCGTCAGAAGGACGCCTACCAGTGACTGGACTTCTGTGTGTGGCAGAAGGTCGCTGCATGTATTTGGACGCCTCGACTTCATCAGGCTCTTAATAATTAATGACCCCACTTTATTAATAATGCATGGCTGACATCAGTTCTCGCACCATGCAACAGCAGCTCCCTGTGGACCCTGGTATTACACAACCAATGATCTGTTAGACAATCTCTACAACTTCCTGCAAAACAACGAGGACAGCAGATAGAAGCTCATGTTTCACTGGTATATTATACATGGATCAGCCGTCACATGAGAAACACTGAAACTGCATATCTATTAGATCATTAAGAGCATTCGCATAGTGCAAAACTTGACTTGACTCAAACCGAACACGTTCTTTGCTTGGAATTGGACCATATTCTGGGCAATATGTACAACAGCGTGAATGAAAGCACAGCCCATGCTCAGACTAAAGGGAGCCTCAACTCACCATCAACCATTCCTAGAAGTGTTGAGTCACTAAAGAGGAGCATATTTCAGATAGCCATCGGAGATGCAACCCTTACATAAGCGAAGCAGGTTTCTCAGCCCTTAGACCTGAGATGTGGAGAGATCTGAAATGTGAGATACATGACTCAGGTCTATAAACGTGTTATGTAACACCTCGAAAAAGTGTTCACTAGAACAGGACTTTTCTGCTCGTAAGAAATGGAAAAGGAAAATAAATTCACAAAAATCACATTTTGGAGACCCCACCTTGCAACTTGCAGGACTTAATGGATCTCCTACTAATCTCTTGGTGCCACAGGACACCTGAGACACCTTAGATACCTTGTGAACTCAATGCCTCGAAGGGTGTTGGCTGGTGAAGGCTGTTTTGGTGGCACGAGGGAGACCTACACAACATTAGGCAGGTGTTTTTATGCCATGGCTGCTCAGTATGTGAGAAGAGTATGGGCCTTTCTGGTTCGTCTATCAATGGGACTCTCTACAGCTTGCATACATAGGGCAAGTGCTGTTGAATTGCTGAATGGCTGACAAGATGTTCACTCCTCAGGCTGATGAAACACCTCAGCTCACCTTGTGAACACCTTCTTCTTGAACCCCACAGGCATGCCTACTACTTTGTTGGGCTAGGAGCTGCGGTGTTGCTCCTTGGAACATTTCAGGTTACGCTTTTCTTGCTGACAGCCACCAGGCAGACCAAACGGATCCGAGAGAAGTACTTCCACGCCGTCCTCCACCAACAGATGGCGTGGTTCGATACACACCCCATTGGAGAACTCAACACCCGGCTCACGGAGTACGTTCACTCAAGCCGAAAAGGTGTCCAATCTTATCTGCAATGGGCTGTAATGTGGCTGCAGGTTTTCATCTGAGACCACTTGATCGAGTCAGGTGTGCTCTTGCTTGATTGGAATGAAAGCCTGCAGACCACGGAATGCAGCCTTTTTGGGAATGTTGGACACCTCTACTGAGATACCTACATAAATAGCCTGCTGAGTTTAACTGCTTTTTTGAACCCGACAGTGACATAAACACAATCAACGATGGTCTGGGAGACAAGATCTGTATATTCGTCCAGTTCTTCTGCACATTTATCGCTGGTTTTGTCATCGGATTTATCTACGGCTGGAAGCTAACGCTGGTCATCATGTCAGTCAGTCCTCTGCTGGCAGCTTCAGCTGCAGTGTGGTCTAAAGTACGTATAGATAGTAGATAGTATTGGTATATTGATTATATGTGTTCTGAAACTGAATGCATGCATCTGGCCTTCAGATTCTTGCCACTCTCACCAGTAAGGAGCTGTCAGCCTATGCCAAAGCTGGAGCAGTGGCTGAGGAGGTACTTGTGGCCATCAGGACCGTTGTGGCCTTTAATGGTCAGAAGAAAGCTGTGGAAAAGTGAGCATCTGAGGCATGTAATGTCTCACCTGTCCTGATCTGGTTGTATCAACCAACCCCAGTGTCCTAATCAAACATACCTTATTCTTGTTCTAGGTATGAGAAGAATTTGATAAATGCAAAGAACTTTGGGGTGAAGAAAGCTGTCACCACAAATGCATCTATGGGTCTGACACAGTTCCTCATATTTGGTGCGTACGCTCTGGCGTTTTGGTACGGCACAAAGCTCTCTGTGGATGAACCGGAGAACTACTCCATTGGAAAAACTATTACTGTGAGTTTGAGTAATTTTTCTATATATTTCCATCATTAAAAATGGGTTCACAGTGGTGGTGAATGAGATCCGACTTGGTATGCTTTCATCCACAGGTCTTCTTCTCAGTGATGATCGGAGCATTCTCTTTGGGCCAGGGGGCTCCCAATCTGGAGAGTGTCGCTAAGGCTCGCGGTGCTGCATACATAATTTACAATACCATCGACATGGTATTCCCATCATCGACCGGCAGCTCAAAATCAGTTGTTATGAATAATGACAGCAGTGATGATGCAGCAAGAATGCTGAGTCCCTATCTTTCTTTCTTTGTTGTCTCACAGCCTCGTCCCATTGACAGCAGTTCAAAGGAGGGCTACAAACCAGACAGTGTGAGAGGCGACATTGAGTTCAGGAACATCCATTTCAGCTACCCTTCCAGAAAGGATGTGAAGGTATTCTATATAACTAGCTTTAGGTTTGTTGATTCCTGAAAACCAGCCGTGATTATAATACACTGTTCTGTTGTAGATCCTTCAGGGGACGAGCCTGAAAGTGCCCCACGGGAAGACGATCGCTCTGGTAGGGGCCAGCGGCTGTGGGAAGAGCACCACCATTCAGCTGCTGCAAAGGTTTTATGACCCAGATGCAGGAGAGGTAACTATCCAGATAACTTAGCCATGCAGGGTCTGTATGGGTAGCCCAATTAGGAATCGCAAGGTTTTGTCCATGGGTCCAGGATCAGAGAATGGGCCCGTCTAGCTTGTATGCTGCACATGGGGCCAAGATGGGACCCTTTTAAAATTAAGGTGGGAAAAAACAATGGTTCCCATTTGGGAAGCCCTACTGGGTCCCAGTAATAACACAGAGCCCATGCTCACCTGGAACCTACCTAACCAATTTCCAACCATGTGAACCCAACATGAGCCTGTTGTACATTTTCGTCAGTGCCTATAGTTCTAGGTATTACAAGATTATGGACTTAACAGTGATAAGCAGTATCCATGTGACTAGATTGGGATGCTTGGGAGACAGTGACCTCTAGTGTTTCTTTTGCATCTTCTCTACTTGAACACATTTGTTCCAGCCTGGTGCTGCCAAGGATTTCGGGCCCCATGAAAAGACATTACTATAGGCCTCACAACTCCACCAATTCTGCCAGAAATACTCAATAAATACATTTTAAGACGAATCATCCTAACTTCCCCATCCCATATGGCCCCCCTGGATCCAGCCCATGAGGACCTTGTTAATAAGCCTGTGGGTTGATCTCTAAAATATCCTGATGAGGACTGCTGTGCTTGCAGGTGACCCTGGACGGTCGAGACATCCGCACTCTGAATGTGCGATGGCTGAGGGAGAACATGGGGATTGTGAACCAGGAGCCTGTGCTCTTTGGTACCACAATTGCTGAGAACATCCGGTATGGTCGTGAGGATGCCACTGATGAGGACATCGAAAGGGCCGTGAGAGAGGCCAATGCCTACGAGTTCATCTCCAAGCTACCCGATGTAAGAAGAGGCTCTAAACAGTACCAGTGGTCTCCAACCGTGCTCCTTGATTGTTTGTTCTGAAATCAAGGGTACAAAAAAAGTTTATCCTGCTTTTGTTGGAGTAATTGTCTCTACTGTCCAGGAGCAGGGTTGGAGACCACTACTCTATACTCTAATATCAAGCTAAACATTGGGAAACAGCCCCATTGTCCTCATCAACTGAACAAATCCCCCCAAAAAATAACATCGGTAAAAGTCAGAAAGAATGGTTGGTGAATAAGACGCAGTGTTCTGAAAGTTCTGCAGGGATATCAAATAAATGTTTGACTTGTATCTCTGAGGCAGAGGCTGAACACCATGGTGGGAGAACGGGGGGCTCAGCTGAGCGGTGGGCAGAAGCAGAGGATCGCCATCGCTCGTGCTCTGGTCAAGAACCCCAAAATTCTCTTGCTGGATGAAGCCACATCAGCTCTGGACACACAAAGTGAATCCATTGTGCAGGCTGCCTTAGATAAGGTACCAGAACCCTACACTCTAGAGAACCCTCTTTAACCTAGACTCAAGAGAACTCTCCAGATGTTAGCCACGCCTCTTCAGTTTTTCTCTGGTGGAAGTGTAGCTCTGACCATTTGATTGGGCAAACTCTGAACCGTGACCATGACTAATCCAGAGTGTCGTTCTCCAGGCAAGAGCCGGTCGCACCACCATTGTGATCGCTCACCGGCTGTCCACCATCCGCACTGCTGACGTGATTGCTGGCTTCAAGGATGGCCAAGTGGTGGAGCAGGGAACTCACAGGGAACTCATGAGCAAGAAAGGGGTCTACTACTCTCTCGTCATGCAGCAGGTACTCTAACATCTGTCCTGCAGTGATCTGATTAGACGAGGGAGTTAGGTTATATCAGGGTCCTAACTGAGTATTGGTTTATTTGTTCCACAGACGTCTGGGAGATCAGCTGACGATGAAGCTGAAGATGAATATCGAGAAGATGTTTCTGATGGAGAGATCCTTGAGGAATCGTCTGACGCAGACAATTCCAACGATCTGACTGTTGTGACCGCAGCAAATGGTGTCAGTGCCAGAAGCTCATTAAGACGCAGCATTTCTCTTCGGAGTAGACGTTCAAGAAACTCAACGAAGGCCCAATCAAAAAGGCACAAAAAGGACCAGAAGGTACGTTCTAATAGCTTGGATCAGGGTAGAACGAGTGGAGCCCCGGTTCCTGTCATTCATGGATATCTCTCTGTTAGGAGGAAGAAAAAGCTCCAGACGTTCCTTTCGGCAGGATCCTGGCTTTGAACAAGCCTGAGTGGCCCTACCTGCTGGTGGGCACGCTGGCCAGCTTTGTGGGAGGAGCTGTCTACCCCTGTGTGGCCATCCTCTTTGCCAAAATCATCGGTGTGAGTACTCTGTGTGTTTGGATTGGTTTGGATGTCTGGCTTGTTACCAAACAAACTCATTCATTTGAGGTTTATCCTTTATTAAAATGTTTGTGGGTCAGCGGCCTGATGTGCATATGAGTATCTGAACTTATACTGTCTAACAGCACTGCGGCTCTATGATGGTATCTTCTTCATAAGAGAACATCTTTATGGCTTCCTCTTTCCTGAAGCAAGTGCAGAGTGATGGTTGCAGTTAGGTTCCTGAATGTTTGCTTGAAATTGTTGTTTCTCAATGTTTGATGCAGAATCCCAAGTGGTTGCTATGGGGTTGCTAGGCAGTTGCTATGCTGTAGTTCAGAAGTTGCTGGGGGGCTGTTGCAAGACAGCTGCTAGGCCGTTCCTATGCTGTACCATGTGGTTGCTATGGTATTGCCAATTAGCTGTCCAAAACTACCAAGTGTTTGCTATGCTGTGGCTATGTGCTTTTGAGTGGTTGCTATGGATTTGTTTGGCAAGTGTTATTCTGTTGCAAAATAATTGCGAAGGTATTCTGGGTGGTTGCTAATTGCTTGATATGTTGCTCAGAGTGGTTGCTATGCTGTTACTAAGCAGTACCTATGGTACCCAAGATAGTTGCTAGGCAGTTCCTATGCTGTTCTATGTGTTAGTTAAGGTGTTGCTAATTAGTTGTCAAAAATGTCCAAGTGTTTGCTATGCTCATTGCTCATTGCGTACTATGCTGGAGAGATAGTGGATGATGTGTTTCATACAGTTGCTATGGTGTTGCTAATTAGTTGCTCATTTTCTCCAAGTGGTTGCTATGGTCTTCCCAGTGGTTTCCTTCCTAGGTAATTTATATTCAATTGCTGGGTGGTTGTTCCAAATGTGATTGCTGTGCTGTTGATACATAGTTGCTTTGGTGTCCACGGTGGTTGCTATGCAGCTGGTATGCGGTTGATATACTGTCACAGGTGGTTCTTGCTATGTTCTTGCTAAGCAGTTGCTATTGTGCTTCATGTAGGTGCTAGGATGTTACTACTTAGTTGTTGGATAGTTGGCAGGATGCTGCTATTTAGTTTCTATGCCATATTTGATGGTTGCCAGGTTTGTAACTGATGGTATATGGTTGTACCATCTGAGACATTCTGGATGGTATGATGATTCAAAAATGCACATCATATATTATTGTGTGCAGAAGTTAGAAATTTTGCGTATCTCCATAATGCTGTGAGTGATCTTTATCAGGAGCCTGTGACCAAGCCTCCTTGTGTTCAGGTGTTTGCTGAACCCGACCCTGAAGTGAAGCGACAGAAGGCTCTGATGTTCTCTCTTCTGTTCCTCCTTGTTGGAGCTGTGGCGTTTCTCACATACTTCTTTCAGGTAAACAAACACTGCACATTGCTTGCTACGCATATTGCCCAACGCTACCTGAGATCTTCTAATCAGTTTCATCTTAAGAGTCTCCTGATTGAAGAAAGAGCCAAAAGTTGTTTAAGCTCTCCCAGTGCTCTGGAATGGTTGTCCATTTAAGATGAGATGTCCTTTGGATGTCCTATTTATTCTTCTTTTACATGGTTCTTCTTCTTTGATGAGCACTGTGGGGCGATATTGGTTGTTTTAAACATGCTTCTGGATAAAATATGACTCTTCTTTCAGGGCTACATGTTTGGGAAGTCTGGAGAGATTTTGACCATGAGACTGAGGAGTCAGGCTTTCAAGGCCATTCTGAGACAGGTATGCCTGATAACCCTTTCCCATTTAGCTGCCAATGAAGAAAACAGGTGTTCCCAACCTTACAGTAGAGGATCTAGCTTGCAGAACCCAACATGATTTGATGCACCAACTCTTGAAGACCTTGCCAAGCACCACTGTTTTGGGTAAACTGGTAGAGCCCAGGGAGGAGGGTTGGGGACACCTTAACCAAGGGCTCAGTCTGCATTATCTTTTTCCCTCATGAAGGAGATCAGCTGGTTTGATGACCACAACAATGCAGTAGGAGTCCTGACCACTAAACTAGCAACAGATGCATCACTAGTGAAGGGGGTGAGTGGATCACAAGGATTTTGCCATAAGATGTGGAAATGAATGCAACTGTTTACCAGTGCACTCGTCTCTGCTTTTTTGTCCTCTTGATCAGGCAGCAGGATCTAGACTGGGGTTGGCCACCAACACTATCTGCGCCCTAATCATTGCCATGGTCATAGCCTTCATCCATAGCTGGCAGCTCACTCTTCTTATCCTTTCTTGTACACCCATTCTCACGGGGGCCAATTTCATCCAGATGAGAGCCATGTCAGGCCATGCCTCCAAAGACCAGAGTGCCCTGGAGATGTCAGGCAAGGTAAGAGGGATAGTAGGTTGTTCCAGGAGCAGATGGCATGGTGGTACACTGTTTGGGTGGCTGGAGTGGCTTCCATTACTTGTCTGACAGAAGAAAGTCCTGCCGAAACCTCTTCAATACTGCCCAGATAATCCTTCACCTGAAATAAGCCTCTGAGTCTCCTGTGACTACAGTACTTTTATCAGGCTCCTCACCAGGGGCTTCTCATGATCAAAATAAGTACTTAGCAGGAGCCCTCTAAACATGTGGAGAAGGTACAGTTAGAAGTCTTGCCCAAAGACTCTTATTGGTGTAGAGGGGTATGCCTGTCCTGCTGGGGAATGGAACTCCACCAAAGCCACCAAAACATGAAGGTTTACTAAAGATAAGCTTCAAATTGAACACCAAAAGACTTGCAAACTAATGCTTATGTTATGCAGATATCCACAGAAACTGTTGAGAACTTCAAGACTGTGGTGGCGCTTACAAAAGAAGATGTCTTCTTCCGCAAGTTCAACGACAGCCTCAGTAAACCATACCGGTAACTCTTTGCTTTACGACTGCATGTATGAATACTTCATTGCAATCACTAAAGCAGTGGTTTCCAACCCTCGACCTGGAGAACCATCCCTGCCATCCCTCAGATTCAAACCTTGTCCACCCCACCTGATCCTACTATTTACTGCCTTTTGAGATCCCTGGTTGGTTAAATTGGGGTGTTAGATTTGGGTTGAAGTAGAAACACTGCACTAAAGCAAAGTCCTACCTAAGGGCGTTTTCACACCTGTCCCGAATACACAAGTCTGCACCCAGGACCGATTCTGGGCTTGTTTAGGGAGTGGCTCATTCAGTCATCCTTCTAGGTTCCTTGGATACAAACACTCAAGCAGCTCTAAGCTGTGCACTGGAATAAGGCACTGTTACTATAACCCAATGATTACTAGTTCGAATCCCAGGTCATGCTGCCTGCCATCAGCAGCCTGAGCCTGGGAGAGCACAACTGGCCTTACTCTCTTTGGGTGGGTAGACTGCTCGCTCTTTCTCCCAACATCACTTCAGTGTGACTGCTGGTTGGCACAGGCATCTGCCAGCTGATGTACCAGAGTCGGCTTGAGGGACCAGAGATCAATTGTACCAAATGTACTGAACTCTCAGAGCAGCAGAAAATTTCCTTAGACACTTGACTGTGTCAATGTTCCACAAGCAATAATGACATCATTTTGATCCTTTTCCAGGTCCGCCTTGTGTAAAGCACCTATCTATGGGACCACCTTCGCCCTTGCTCAAGCAATCCCCTACTTCGTCAATGCCGCAGTCTTCCGCTTTGGATCCTGGCTGATTGCACACTGCTACACTGAATACGAGAATGTTTTCCTGTAAGTTTTGGATGGGAAGCAAGCCTGTTGTGTCTGCTGGCTTCCTTGAAAACAGAATTCAATGGAATTTGAACAACTGAAGGACTAAAGACCATTTTTCTTATCAGGGTGTTTTCTGTGATTGTCTTCGCTGCCATGAACATCGGCCAGTCCTCATCATTCGCCCCAGACTTTGCCAAAGCCAAAGCAGCAGCTGGGAGGATCTTGGCCTTGCTTGAGAAAACCCCGGAAATTGATGTCTACAGTGAAGCAGGAGATAAACCGGTGAGTATGGATGGAAACTTCAAATCCAGAAAGTAGTTAAAATCCACCCCAGGTTTTGTTCCAACTCTCTGGGCAGCTCTGGAGCTCTTACATAGTTTTTTTTATACGAAGATTCAGATTATCTCCAGTGTCCAAAATTTATCTAGTTTATGAGGACAAAGGTGATCATCTTTATAAGAGCTGCAAACAATTCCCAGTTTAAAAACACATCATGAGGCTGATGTAGACCTTGATGTAGACCTTTCTCGAGAACAATTTTATGAAAGACATCTTAGGAAGACATTGGTGAATGAGGTCCAGAGTGTGAAAAGAGTGTGGTCACCACCACAATGTAGATCCTGCTGATCGGGTTTCTCTTTCAGATGAACTTCAGGGGAGATATAGAATTCCGTGATGTGCACTTCTTCTATCCGACACGGCCGAACATTAAGATTCTGCAGGGCCTAAATGTGTCAGTGACACAAGGTCAGACACTGGCCCTGGTTGGAAGCAGTGGTTGTGGGAAGAGCACCTCCATCCAGCTGCTGGAACGCTTCTACAACCCTGCTGGTGGGCAAGTGGTGAGTTAGGGGCCTCGAATGAGCAGGTGTCTCTATAGTTTTGTCCATACAGCATACATACATACATCTACAGCCATTAAATTACAGGTGTACTTAATTAACTGGGACCCGTATGGACTTTCTCAAGGCATATAGATAGATTTACAGTGTTGCTTGTTGTTTGGTCTTGCTCAGTTTGCCGATGGGACGGACACTCGGAGGCTGAACCTAGCCTGGCTGCGCTCTCAGCTGGGCCTGGTCTCTCAGGAGCCCATCCTGTTTGACTGCACCATCGCTGAGAACATCCAGTATGGAGACAACAGCCGTGTGGTCAGCCAGGAAGAGGTGGTGGAAGCTGCTATAAGCGCCAACATCCATAACTTCATTATTGACCTGCCAGAGGTAAGCAGAGTGTTTCTGCATGAGTTTTCATGGGGTATCAAGGGAACTAAAAGGTGCTTGGTGGGCGTTCTGGCTTTCAGGGTTATGTTTTACCAGATGATTCACATAAGAAAAAATTAACATTTCAGAAATACAACACACGTGTGGGGGATAAAGGCACTCAGTTGTCCGGAGGGCAGAAACAAAGGATAGCCATCGCACGAGCCCTGGTCTGCAAACCCAAAGTGCTGCTGCTGGATGAAGCCACGTCAGCCCTGGACACGGAGAGTGAGAAGGTCAGTTTAGAGAAGAATCTATAGTGTTTTTTTATCTTTCCTGGAAATTCATTAGATGAGACCCCCTCAGACCCTGTAGCCCACATTTCTTCACTTTCATAACTACATTACTGTCATAACTAACGTCAGTTTTATAGGCCCTAAAATAGAACCCTAAGGGGCTCCACAAGATATGCTAAACTAAATTGTTACCAAGGAATTCACAACAGTTTCTGCATAAAGAATATTAACTGAATAATAAATAAATCAAGGGTTCAAGAGGTTCAAGACCTTTCAGGTCGTTTCTATTGATCCATTCATAATGACATTTTGACTCATTCTGAAGGATTTTTAAAGTTGTGCCTGAATCTGTGCACACCAAAGGTTATTAGAGGGTTTTTGATGCTTTTTAAAATACGATGGTTCTTAAGGATCAACCAGTTTCTTTCAGCCCTCTTTTCTTAATTAGACTTACAGAATGTTCCTTTGCTAATTAGGGATGATCAAGACTCTAAAGAGCTCTAGCTGTTTGAATAAGGTGTGTTTTGTATTAAGGATTTTGTAATGGCTTGGCCATATATTTGTAGAGGCTGACTGGTTGGATTAAGTCTAGTGTTAACTAGACTTAGTCTGTGTTAACTATGATTATTTATATGCATCAATATTTATTTGGTGAACAAGTGATTCCAAATTTTGGCAAGGCAGTGAACATCTCCAAGAGAAGTGGTTGATTAACATTGTGCTGCATCTGACCACCAGGGGGCTCTGAGGGCAGTGCTGTGTGGGATGCCTTTGAATCTGTAGCAACCGGTAGCAATCTGTTGCACCCAGCAACAAGTGCATCAACCAAATAACAGATAAATCAAGATTTCTATTTCCAGTTTAATGAAATATTCATTTCTGAGCTTCTGTTATTGTAGTACATCAGCCATAACAATAAAACCACTGTCAGGTAAAGAACACTGATGATCCGGTTCTAGTCGCTCCTCTCAAGGGTTGGATATATTAGGCAGCAGGTGAACAGCCAGTTCTTGAAAAAATGGACATACATAAGAATCTGAGACACTTTTACTAGAACCAAACTGTGATGTTCTAGACGATGACTGGGTCAGAACATCTCCAGAACATCAGACAGGTCTTGTGGGGTGTTTCTGGATTGCAGTGGTCAGCACCTACCAAAAGTGCTCCAAGGAAGGACAGCTGGAGCCATGGGTACCCAAGGCTCTCACAGATGCTCATGAAGGTCCCACCCACCTCACAACTTACAGGACTGAAAGGCTTTGTAATGTCTGAAGGTGTCCAGGCGTCTTGTGGGGTCCATGCCTCCATGGGTCAGAGCTGCTTTGATTGCACGAGGGGACATACACACTATTAGGCCATATATTTTCTTATGCTCAGCTGAACAGGGTGCTGATTAGCGTCTCCTCTCTCTCTTTGCTCTGGTCCAGATTGTGCAGAAAGCTCTGGACGATGCTCGACAGGGACGAACCTGCATCGTCATCGCCCACCGCTTGACCACCATCCAGAACGCTGACATCATCGCGGTCATTCAGAACGGCCAGGTGGCCGAGCAGGGCACACACAGCGAGCTAATGGCCAAACAAGGGCCGTACTACGCTCTGGTGAACGCACAAGTGTCTCACTAAGTGGCGCTATTGTAGCCATTACCCGGTGTGGACCTGTCTGACCTCTACTGTTAGCATATAGGTGATGTGATATAATGACATTTCCTAAATCCCAGGATTGGAGTAGCCCTGGAATACTTGAACACCTTTTTTTTAAGGTTTAAAATCAATACGGGCCGTCGACCTGAGAATATGAGGTCATCACAAAGCACAATCATCTCAATGAAGACACACAATGTAAATACCATACTACGCTTTTATTAATCAAGTAATTAAATTATTTTACACGATCAGTGCTGTGTATCCAAAGGTTTTTCAGAAAACCTAAAGATGCTCTGAGAACCCCCTCTTCAAATTCTTGGAAAACACAACCTCTCTTTGAAGGGTTCTTAAATCACAGAGGTTTATTGAATAAACCTAAAATCACAATTTTATTCTGTTTGAAAGAATTTAAGATGTGAACAGATTGATGCAGAGTGGGGTTTGGTGGGTTTGGTGGGAAATCCTAGATAACCTTACCCAGTCAGAACTGTTCACAGTGGTGGTGAATGCAACCAGACGTCTGAACCTCTAAAAGCTCTTCTGAAAAGAGTGGTTTGACTCGTAACAATGGAGGAATTCTTTGGTGCTCTTCAGAACCATTTTTGTTCCATGGTGGAGAAGAACAATTACAACAGGAAAAGCAGCATTTTAACATTCAAATGCTTCTTGGAGTTGTCAATATCCTGTGGAGTACCGTTGTTTTTACAAAGGAACCCTTGAAGAACCCTTTGTTTTTGAGGATGTATATGAAACTGATAAGAATGTTTTAGACCTTTTGGCTCACAAAGCAGGTTCTAAATAGGACTGCGAATGGATCTTTGACTCGTGGAACTCAAACTTATTTTTGGTGCATCAACCATCTACAAAACCTTTTAAACACTCAAAGAACCTTTCAGACATTTTTCCTTACTGAAGGAACTATTGAGGAACATCTTTTACTAAATAATATGATATACATTATACAGTAGAATCATTTCTAAAAGGTTCTTTAAACGGCCAAATACTGTACACGAGGTCCTCTATGTAGAGAAGAACCAGACAGAGAACCGTTTAATGTTTCAAATTGTTCTTTGAGTTAGAATGTACGTAATTTGTTTATGCTTAGACAAGATACTGTATATAAACTATATATTTTACATTTCTACACTTTTTAAGAAGTGTTTAGTGTAGAACTACCACAAATTGAAAAAAAGCCACCACCGCATCTTCAGACAGCACCCACGCTGTTCCACTGTTCCCTCAGAAAGAACAGCTCAGTTTTAATCAGACGCCGCAAATCGTTTTTTTAAACGTTGGCTCAGACTGCAGTGAGTGAGCACTGCCTGAAGAATGTCTTATTAACGTTTCCACCCTTCGCTAAAGAACAGTAAAACATGACAGTGGGAGGTTTGGCTCTCCTTGCCTTTCATACATGTGTCGGCCTGTTTGCTCTGAGTGGAGTTCTTCAGCAGCTCGGTGGTGGATCTTCAGCTGTGGTCCTTTGAGTCGCTTTTAAGTGGAATTGGTTTGATAGAGGGGTTTTATCTTTACTGTAGATCGAAAGAAATTCTCAAGCGTGTCACCAGCTTCAACAGATGCTAAAACGATGTTCGACAGGTCGTTGATTTATTAAAGCTGGTATTATATTATATTATATTTATTAGATTCATTCCCATACTAAAACTCTACACGGTTTTACTGTGTTTTTTTTTTATAACTGTAACTATTCTACCCTGAACTTCGGTGAGATACAATTGCATCAATACTATAGATTTGTTTTCACTAAAAACGTTAGATGGTAAAATCGTTGTAAAATAAATTTAAAAACCATAGTTAAACCATAATTTAATTTGACATAAAATTATGGCAGAGATACCAATGAAAAAATGCCATGTTATACCATGCTATAATAAAATCATGGTAAATTTTCGTAAGGGTGTTTTATAAGAATGTTATAGTAAACTAAAGTTATAGTAGACCACTACTACAACATGATACTACACGCATATTATAGATCACTGTATACACCTTTTTTTGGAAACCACAATATTAGGCACCTCATTTCAACACTGATTCAAATGTTTACAAACAACCCAACCCAACAAAAGCGACAGCGACATCGTTACGTTACAGAATTACAAACACTTAATTTTAAAAGAAAACATTGTATAAAAAGTCCAGCAGCTACAGAAATAATTTACTGTAAGAACCTTCTGCAGTTTTATAGATAATAACTTTACTGCTTATTCAGTGTTGGGCTGAATGTAAACTGCACTGAAGCACGGCTTCGTCTTCCTGCGTGTGGAGACAGTTGAGAGTTTGACCACAGGGTGGCGCAACGCCTTCAGCTCTTTCAGCTCATCGTTACAGAGATCACACCACGAGTGTAGGAGAGCTCCTGCCGTGAAATAACGACGCAGTAAAAGTAGAATAACAAAAGAAGGAGCTCAAAGATACTGAAGTTCCGAGTATCTCCAAGACCTGCAGTGGAGCTTCTTAGTCCACCCAGAACCTCTCAGCACAGGAACTGCAGTGGGGGTCAGACTATTCTTCTCTTCCTGGTGTAAAATAAACACTGCGGCTCCAGGGTGAGAGAAGTGATCTACAGTAAAGCAGCTCCAGGAGCCGAACCAACGCCATCAGCTTAAACCCAGAGTAGAGAATCAGGAGATTTATTCTTTTCTTTAGTCTTAAATGTTCATGTAGATTCTTCTCCTCGCTGATTTACTGGAGTTAAAGTGAAAGTGTTTGGAGATCAACAGCTATCAGAACTGTTTTCGTAAACATGTAGAACATAGAAGGAACCTCTGGGCTGCCTTCAGCCAGATTCTTTCAGGTAGTTAATAAATGGAGAAAATCAGATCTGCTTCATCAGCGACGCGAAACTCGTCACGGCTTACTTTGAATCCTGAAGAAAATCACCCAAAAAACTGATACAACATCTAAACAACTGTTTCCTCTTTTATTAGCAGAACTTTCAGCTTTATCAATTCGGAATTTCCCTGAATTTAACGGAACGTTTAAGGCGAACAGGTTCAATAGTTTTAATTAAGTGTTATTTACTACAAATTTTCCGTCATCGCGATACTTTTGCATGAAAATAAACAGTATATATTATTAGAATTAAAATAAACAGTGTCGAATCATTTAGTTAAAACATTTTTATGAATGTTTAATTAAAGTGGGTCTTAACTACCAAATTGGTGGTAAATATTTGTGTGAAAATAGACTGTACTGGAGGTTTCATCAAAAATAGATAGTTTTAAATTTTTAGTCAAATTAGACAGAACTGAATATTAACAGGGGAATAGACAGCGGTTAACACATAGATTTAAATAAACAGTACTGAAGATTTTAGTAAAAATAGGTGGGCTGTACTGGACACCCACCTAGTCCAACTAGACAGTACTGGAGATTTTTGTCAGATTGAACAGTACTGACATTTTAATGTAAATAAACAGTACTGAATTATTTACATAAAAGACAAAGTGCTGGATATGTTGAATATGTACCGACCGTACTGACTATTTTGGTCAAATTAGAACAAACAGTTCTAAATATTTGAGTCAGATTGGACAGTACTGAACATTTACTGAATTATTGAAGTGAAAATAGGTGATACTGGACGGTATTTATATCAGTGAAAATAAACAATACTGAATATTTTAGAAAAAATGAAACAGTAGTATTTTAATTAAAATAGACAAAACTGCATTATAGAGGAATTCTGACAGGCCCACAGAGATGTTGAAAATGTGTAGAATTCAATTATTTAATTAAATCTAATGGCCTTCGGTCTTTAAACGGAAACAGACGGAAATGAAAATGTGCGTTTTATTGGTTCTTCATCAAAAACAAACTCCTGTAAAATCAGGCAGTAGGTCTTAGTTTTTAATTCAGTTTAGAACTCTAGATTAAAGCTTAGAGAAAGGTGAGGCAGCGTCATTAACACAATAATAATAATAATTATAAATGTTATTAAATTATTTCTGCACGGCTTTGAGAACGAGCAGCTCTTCACCAGTTGCTCAACTAAAGGTCTAATCGACTTTGCACCTCTCACACACTACTGAGTGCGCGGGCTCGCGAAAGCTGAGAGCTGAGAAATGTGTGTGTGTTTGCTGTAAGGTTGAACTACTTATGTGCGGTGTGTTTTTGCCACTCTTTAACCTTCGTGTTCTGTTTGGGGTAAAGCTTTTATCTTTTTATCACATTGTTAAAAATAAAGAGATTAGAGATTTTTAAAAAAGAAAAAAACATAACTAAAATAGTTTTCTCGGCTCGAACCTCGATGACTTTCCCTCTTCTACAAAACATCAAACAGTTAAGTTAGTCAAAAACTCCCGATGTAAAACAGGACTCGGTTTATAAACACTCTGATTTTTTCTTTCTAAAATAACTCATAATAATCTCCCGTGCACTCAAACCTGTGTGTAAACACAGACACACCTTTACAGCTCCTCTTTTTTATTTTATATCTCACTACTTCTATGTCTCTACTTCAATTATATGGTATAATAATAAATGTTTCGTGGTAATTTCTCAAATGTGAACTCAATTTAATTAAACGAGTTTTAAATTAGAATTTGAAATTATGATTGTTATTGTTACACTTATTATAGAGCACTGTTATTATAGAGCTCTGTTTAATGTTGCAAATGAAAACAAAGAGAATGTAAAAGTGAATCTCAATACAGTTAGACACTGTAAACATGTGTAATTTTAGCTTTAAAATCATAAATTAGACGAAACTAAACAACAGTTCTGTCAATCAGTTTTAAGCGGCCAAACTTTAACTACAGTTAAAGCTCAAAGAAAAGGTTTTAATATTATTTTTAATAAGAACAATTTCTGTATTTAAAAATGCTCTTTAATTAAACACCTCATAACCTACAGAACTCCAAAGACATTAAAGGCAAAGTTGACAAGAACTGACTCTGCTTTGACTTTATTGAGTAGCTTAAATTAGAGAGCCAGTGGTGAAAAAATAAGGCTGGGAAATAAACGCTTACATTGGCATGCTCCAACAAAAGCAAACTCATTCAACACCGAAATTCTGAAATTCTGAAATTCCGAATTCTCTTTTTAAAGTGCGACTGTCGCGTGGAGCGCAAAAACACATAAACACCCCAACATAGTCCAGAACTCAAGAGGATAGGATAAATAAGACGTCTTGACAAGAAAATGCACAGCCGTACAATTGTGGATATTTACTAGTGTCAATATACAACTAAAAATACTATACAAAAGCAATACGTCACCCAAACTCTTACAGCCGTGTAATAAACTTCCAGTCTATCCTATACATGTTCTCATCAGTATGTACATTCAGTTCTCAGCCATAAGAAATAAGTACATTTCATACAAACACACCCAGCTTTGTGTTCACTTTAATAGGGACCAGTTATGCCCTGTGTTTATACTGAATATAGGCTATTTTAGTTTCAGAGGATTAAAGAAATGAAGGACGAGGCAGCAGTTTGCTCCCCGTTACGCCACACAGATGGGTTTCAGTCAGTGATGAAGATGAATAAAGTGCCACGGTTTGGTTTGTAAGAAAAAAATGAAATCAGGAATAAAATAAAACACAGCAGAAACAAACGGCTGCCGTATCACGTCACTGATTGACAATAAAAAAAGACTAAAAACAATGAGGCTTCACCCAAATACATACCCATCAATAATGCGCCCTGATCCCCAGAGCTGGTCCGGGACAAAACTTACCACCTCTGTTTTTATGAAATCCCATGAAATGGTCTTTTGGGTTCCCAACACAAAATCCATCCAGGTTCTGGGTGGCCATAAATTAACATTTTTGAAACCAGGTCAATTTTTGCCCAGAGAGAAAATTGAGCCCCCAGTTATGGTCCATTTTTGCCCAAGAATAAAACTGACCCCTGGCCGAGTCCATTTACCCCAGGGATCAAAACGAGATCCTCATTTTCCAGGTCCACTTTTGGCCAGGAGCAAAATGAGACCCCCAGTCTAGGTGCACTTTAACCCATGGAAGAAAACAAGCCCCCCAGTCCAGGTCCATTTACACCCAAAGACATAAAATGAGTTCCCAGGCCAGGTGCATTTTTGCCCAAGGACGAAGCTGGGCCCAACCTCTCCGGGTCCAATTTTTGGCAAGGGATAAAAACAGGCCCCCAGTCCAGGTCCATTTTCAACCATGGAGAAAACTGAGCCCCCAATTCCAGGTCAAATGATTTGACCATGGATGAAGACAAGCCCCGCAGTCCAGGATCCCATTCTTGTGCTGGGCCAGGTTAAATCAGTCCCCCAGGACAGGTCCAATTCCCCCCAGGTATTTAAATGCCTCTGATCTTTGCCAATTGAGAAAATTGAGCCCCCCTCCCAGTCAAGGTCCACTTTAACCCATGGATGAAAACTCCCAGTCCAGGACCCATTTTTGCTCTGGTTTAGGGTAAATCAGCCCCCAGTCCAGGTCCATTTTACCTCATGGATGAAAATGAGCCCCCCAGCCAAGTCCACTTTGAGGCAGGCATAAATATGACCCCTCCCCCCAGTCCAGGTCGGTTTTCACCCATGGATTAAAAAAAGGCCCCAGTCCAGGACCCCTCTCTTGTGCTGGGTCAGGGTAAATCAGCCCCCTAGTTCAGAACACCTTTAACCCATAGATAAAAATGTTCCCCCGTCCAGGTCCAATTTTCGTCATGGAAGAAAACAACAACCCCCACCCCACCCCAGACCCGTCCAGTCCAGGACCCCTTTTCACCCTGGTTTGGGCTTAATCAGCCCCATAGTGCAGGGCCCATTCAACCCATTGAAAAATCAGCCCCCGGGTCCAGGTGCATTTTTCCCATGGAGGAAAACTAGCACCCCAGTCCAGGAACCCCTTTTACCCTGGTTTTGGGGTGAGCTCACTATCCTCGCAATCCATGTCTCTTTCCTGCCCTGGACCGGGGAAAGTTCCCCCCCAGTTCAGGACACCTTTGGGGCTCAGTGGGCTCACGCCTCCGCGGGCTGCAGCAGCTCGGGTGTCCCGCAGTGAGGGCTGCCCGCCCCGCTCTGCTCACTGTCCGTGTCGCTGCTGCCCCGCTTGCCTCCTCCCGACCCGCCGGAGCCCCCGCCGCCCCCGGAGCCGCCCGGTCCCGCGGCGCCGCTGTGCGTCTTCACGTGCTTGCTGAGATGGTCGCTGCGCATGAAGCGCTTGCCGCAGACGGGACACGCGAAGCGCTTCTCTCCGGTGTGCGTACGCAGGTGCCGCTGCAGCTCGTCGGAGCGCGTGAAGCGCTTGCCGCAGAAGAGCCAGTTGCAGACGAACGGCCGCTCGCCCGTGTGCCAGCGCAGGTGCGCCTTCAGGTGCGACGTCTTGCCGTAGACCTTCCCGCAGCCAGGAATGTGGCACGAGTGCAGTCCCTTTCTACGCATGCTCGCGGCGCCCGCGGGGCCCAGACGTTCGGCCTCCTGGCAGTTGGGACAGTCGCACGTGGCGCGGCCCGCGTAACGGCGAGCGGAGGACCGGGGCGAGGATGAGGATGAGGAAGAGGAGGAGGGCGGAGCTCCGGGGGTCAGCATGGCACTGCCGGACGCGCACGAGTCACCGTATGGCGACGAGAGTACGGGTTTGAACCCGTCCATCAGGTGCTGCCCGCCCAGCAGGTGCGGCGACGTCCCTGTGCCGAACGCCGCGTGACTCAGGCTCGCGAAGTCCGAGGACGACCCGTACCCGTGCAGCGGGGAGTGCAGCGACGGTCCCGCGTGCAGCGGCGGCGCTTGAGGTTGCCCGCTCGCGCCCTGCACGTCCACCCAGCTCGCACCCACGTCCCACCACGCGGACGCGTACGGCTCGTACGGGTGCGCGGTCACGCTCACGCGCGGGTAGATGCCCTGTAGCCCGTCCACCTTGGCTGACAGGAAGACGTCCTGCGAGCCGCCGGAAGGGAAGACGGAGTAGTCGTTGGAGAAGTGCGCGCTCGTGGGCGCTCCGGAGGAGGACGCGGTGAGCGAGAAGGCACTCGAGCCGCCCGCCGTCGTGGCGCCGCTCGCGCACAGGGACTCGCCACCGCCTGCGGTCACGCCTACTCCGTTGCTCCTGGCGTAGACCAGTGCCGAGCTCGCGCCCGCGCCGCCCGCGCCGCCGCTACAGGTGCTGCTCGTGCTGCTGCCGGTCACCGTCGCGCGCTTCCACGGGTGGAAGCCCTGAAAGCTCTTGGAGAAGGAAGAAGGGTCCGGAACCGCGGACGGAGAGGGGCTCGCGCTCCCGATCTTGTTGCAGGTCGCCGCGAGCATGGCCAAAGGAGTGGAACCCAACCTTGGTTCCTCCTGGAGAACGAGAGGAGGAAGAGGAGAGGAGATGGTGAATATGAGGAGGAAGACGAGGAAGAGAAGAATAAGAAGAAAGAGATGAAAGAAGTAGAAGAAAGAAAAAAGGTAGAAGATCAAACAAAAGAACAAAGAGAGTGGAAAAAGAAAAAGAACGAGAATAAAAGAGAGAGAAAAAGAAGAAGAAGAAGATGAAAGGGAAACAGAAGGAAGATGTAAAGGAAGAAAAGTAGGTTAAGAAAAAGAAGAGAAAGAAGGAGAAGAAGTGGAGGAAGAGAGGAGGATACAGAAGAAGAAAAGAAGGAAGAAAAAGAAGAAGATTAAAGAGATAAAAGAAGAGGAAGGAAATGAAAAGATGAAGAGGAGAAGCAGGAGAGGAATTAGAAGAAGGAGAAGAAAAGTAGATGAAGAAAAAGAAAGAGGAGGAAGAAGAGAAACAAGAGGAGAAGAAAAAGACGGAAAATGACAAACAAGAAACAGGCGGGTAAAACGAGGAGAAAAGCGCAAACCAGGTAAAAAGTCAGAAAAGGAGACACGCACGCGCTGAGAACAGAGTTCTGTAGAGTTTACCCTGAGTGTGTGTGTGTGTGTGTGTGCGCGCGCGCGCGTGTGTGTGTTTACGCTCGCTCACTTCAGTTTGCAGAAGCAGTAACAGCAGCGCACGTGCTGAAGTGTGTTACAGAGTAAAAGTAGTTAGAACTCTCTCTCACACTCTCTCTCTCTCTCTCTCTCTCTCTCACACACACACACACTCACACTCACACACACACACACACAGCGGACAGACACGTACTGGGCACATGAGAAGAGCAGGGTAGTCTCCGCGCGAGCTTCTTCTTCTTCTTCTTCTTCACGCGCTGCGATAAAGCGCGCTCTCCGCTCTGACTCTGATCCACACTGAGAGCGAGACTGATTCAGCCCCGGCCTCGCGCTGCACTCACCCCCAGCAGCCGCGTGCCCATCCCAGTGTCCCTTCTCTCTCTCTCTCTCTCTCTCTCTCTCTCTCTCAGTCAGGCTCGCTCTCCCCTTCTCTCTGAGAGTGTGTGTGTGTGTGTGTGTGTGAGGAGTGTGCGCGCTCTGTAACTCTGCTCCGGTGTTCCGCCCACACTCCACCGCTCTCTCTCTCTCTCTCTCTCTCTCTCTCTCTGTGTCTTTGAAGTGCCGGCGTGGAGCCGCGGACCAATCAGAGCGGCTGGACGCTCAGGCAGCAGCTTTCAGAGCGTGACGTTATGAATGGAACGCTGGGAGAGCGCGCGCCACGCCCACAGCAACAGGAGGAGTGGCGGGAAAGTTTGTGTTTGTTTATTTATTTGATACAGTTACTGATACAGTGTGATAGGATAATCACAGCAGATCAATTAATGTGGAAATTACATGTAAACAAAAAAAACACGTAACTGCTTAATATAACAACAAAGTTTATAAATAAATATTAGAATTTAATTATTAAACTTTAATAGTAATAGTTGGAGTACTTGTAATAGTAATAATAATAATAATAATAATTATTATTATTATTATTACTTTTATTGTTATTATTATTATTATGATTATTATTTCTAGAATATATAAATTGTTTCACTTAAAAACATAATAAATAAGCTGGCCTTTTTAAATATTAACAAAAATATTCTTAGCAATATTTAATAATAAAACAACATATTTTTATTCATAATATATCATAATAAGAAGAATCAGAATAATTTAATAATAATATTGAATAAGATTTATTTTTTCTTCCAATTATTAGTATTATTACTATTACTATTTTTAACAGTCACAATAATATTAATAATAATATTATTAGCGTGTGATATTAATTACATTAAATTAAATTTTATGTAGTTAAATATGTAAATAATTTGGAAATGTACTACTAATATAACAATAACAACAATAATAACAATAATCATAATAACTGTATTATTATTATTATTATTATTATTATTATTATTGGAAATATTATTGTTCTTATTTGTATTAGTTTGTCATAATTATAATAATACTGTGTGTGTGTGTGAGTGTGTGTGTGTGTGTGAGTGTGTGTGTGTGTGTGTGTGTGTGTGTGTGTGTGTGTGTCGACAACTTGCCGATTACGTTGTGGACGGTGATACAGCGCGCGGGCACTCCCCACCTCTCTCTCTCTGGTGGATAATAATGATGCGCGCGACCCTGTCCCTCCATTTGCATGCGGCGCGCACCCGCGGCATAAATTTCATTTGAATTTCAAATTTAATAAAGCGCGAGGTTTTTTTAATCACGCGCGGTTTTATTTGTTTGATGTTAGACAGTGTTATTGACCCGCGCGCTCATTACAGGACCGCGCAAAAAAGTTAATTAAGAGGAGCGCGCATTACTCATCACATCAGCCCCGCGCGCTCTTTACTGCGGCCTGTGATAGATGGCTGATCACACTCACTCCTCTGTTCACCCCCGCTCACTCCGCAGCGCGCGAGCCTCTCTCTTACCATTATACTAATAGCTAATGGCAAGTGAAGAGGGACAACTCAACACACAGACTATGGGAGAATGCAGCGATCACGCGCGCGCGCACACAAACACACAGCATCAGGTTTCTCAGTACTCCGTCCACTGCAGTGTTTTACTAGTTCCTCCAGCAGCAGAACAGACCCAGAGCGGGACGCTCCCTCCACCATGCTTGACAGCTGAGAGAGAGTGTTAAAGGCTGCACTGAAGTGTGTGTTTAAGTGAAGTGTGTTATAGCTGTGCACCAAAGTGTTTGCTGGAGTGCGTTGGAGTGCTAGTTGGAGAGTGTGTTGGAGTGTTTTATAGTGTGTGTTGGAGTGTTTTGGAGTGTGGGTTGGAGAGTGTGTTGGAGTGTTTTATAGTGTGTGTTGGACTGTTTTGGAGTGTGGGTTGGAGAGTGTGTTGGAGTGTTTTATAGTGTGTGTTGGAGTGTGGGTTGGAGAGTGTGTTGGAGTGTTTTTTGGAGTGCATTGGAGTGTGTATGAGCATTAGAGTGTCAGTTTTTATTGGACTGTGCACTGTGTTTTCTGGAGTGTGCATTGGAGTGCATGTCGGAGTGCATGTTGGAGTGTTTTTGGGAGTGTGCGTTTGTGTGAGTGTTAGAGTGTATGTCGGAGTGTATGTCGGAGTGTATGTTGGAGTGTGCGTTTGTGTGAGTGTTAGAGTGCATGTTGGAGTGCATGTCGGAGTGCATGTTGGAGTGTATGTCGGCGTGCATGTTGGAGTGTATGTTGGAGTGTATGTTGGAGTGCATGTTGGAGTGCATGTTGGAGTGTATGTTGGAGTGCATGTTGGAGTGTATGTTGGCGTGTATGTTGGAGTGCATGTTGGAGTGTATGTTGGAGTGTATGTCGGAGTGCATGTTGGAGTGTATGTTGGAGTGCATGTTGGAGTGCATGTTGGAGTGTATGTCGGCGTGCATGTTGGAGTGTATGTTGGAGTGTATGTTGGAGTGCATGTTGGAGTGCATGTTGGAGTGTATGTCGGAGTGCATGTTGGAGTGTATGTTGGCGTGTATGTTGGAGTGTATGTTGGAGTGCATGTTGGAGTGTATGTTGGAGTGTATGTTGGAGTGTATGTCGGAGTGCATGTCGGAGTGTATGTTGGAGTGCATGTTGGAGTGCATGTTGGAGTGTATGTTGGAGTGCATGTTGGAGTGTATGTTGGAGTGCATGTTGGAGTGCATGTTGGAGTGTATGTTGGAGTGCATGTTGGAGTGCATGTTGGAGTGTATGTTGGAGTGTATGTTGGAGTGCATGTTGGAGTGTATGTTGGCGTGTATGTTGGAGTGTATGTTGGAGTGCATGTTGGAGTGTATGTTGGAGTGTATGTTGGAGTGCATGTTGGAGTGTATGTTGGCGTGTATGTTGGAGTGTATGTTGGAGTGCATGTTGGAGTGCATGTTGGAGTGTATGTTGGAGTGTATGTTGGAGTGCATGTTGGAGTGTATGTTGGAGTGTATGTCGGAGTGCATGTCGGAGTGTATGTTGGAGTGTGCGTTTGTGTGAGTTTTAGAGTGTGTGTTGGAGCACGGGTGTTGAAGTGTGTGTTGGAGTGTATGTTGGAGTGTATGTTGGAGTGTATGTCAGAGTGCATGTTGGAGTGTATGTTGGAGTGTATGTCGGAGTGTATGTTGGAGTGTATGTCGGAGTGTATGTCGGAGTGCATGTTGGAGTGTATGTTGGAGTGCATGTTGGAGTGTATGTTGGAGTGCATGTCGGAGTGTATGTTGGAGTGTATGTCGGAGTGTATGTCGGAGTGTATGTCGGAGTGCATGTTGGAGTGTATGTTGGAGTGTATGTTGGAGTGTATGTCGGAGTGTATGTTGGAGTGTATGTTGGAGTGTATGTCGGAGTGCATGTCGGAGTGCATGTTGAAGTGTATGTTGGAGTGTATGTTGGAGTGTATGTCGGAGTGCATGTTGGAGTGTATGTTGGAGTGTATGTCGGAGTGCATGTTGGAGTGTATGTTGGAGTGTATGTCGGAGTGTATGTCGGAGTGCATGTCGGAGTGCATGTTGGAGTGTATGTTGGAGTGCATGTTGAAGTGTATGTTGGAGTGCATGTCGGAGTGCATGTCGGAGTGTATGTCGGAGTGCATGTTGGAGTGTGCGTTTGTGTGAGTTTTAGAGTGCGGCTGGAGTGTGTGATGGAGTGTGTGATGGAGTGTGTGTTGGAGTGCATGTTGGAGTGTATGTTGGAGTGCATGTCGGAGTGCATGTTGGAGTGTATGTTGGAGTGCATGTTGGAGTGTATGTTGGAGTGCATGTCGGAGTGCATGTTGGAGTGCATGTCGGAGTGCATGTTGGAGTGTATGTTGGAGTGTATGTTGGAGTGTATGTCGGAGTGTATGTTGGAGTGTATGTTGGAGTGTATGTCGGAGTGCATGTCGGAGTGCATGTTGAAGTGTATGTTGGAGTGTATGTTGGAGTGTATGTCGGAGTGCATGTTGGAGTGTATGTTGGAGTGTATGTCGGAGTGCATGTTGGAGTGTATGTTGGAGTGTATGTCGGAGTGTATGTCGGAGTGCATGTCGGAGTGCATGTTGGAGTGTATGTTGGAGTGCATGTTGAAGTGTATGTTGGAGTGCATGTCGGAGTGCATGTCGGAGTGTATGTCGGAGTGCATGTTGGAGTGTGCGTTTGTGTGAGTTTTAGAGTGCGGCTGGAGTGTGTGATGGAGTGTGTGATGGAGTGTGTGTTGGAGTGCATGTTGGAGTGTATGTTGGAGTGCATGTCGGAGTGCATGTTGGAGTGTATGTTGGAGTGTATGTTGGAGTGTATGTTGGAGTGCATGTCGGAGTGCATGTTGGAGTGCATGTTGGAGTGCATGTCGGAGTGCATGTTGGAGTGTATGTTGGAGTGCATGTCGGAGTGCATGTTGGAGTGCATGTTGGAGTGTATGTTGGAGTGCATGTTGGAGTGTATGTTGGTGTGTATGTTGGAGTGCATGTCGGAGTGCATGTTGGAGTGTATGTTGGAGTGTATGTTGTTGAGTGTTAGAGTGCATGTTGGAGTGCATGTCGGAGTGCATGTTGGAGTGTATGTCGGCGTGCATGTTGGAGTGTATGTTGGAGTGCATGTTGGAGTGCATGTTGGAGTGTATGTTGGAGTGCATGTTGGAGTGTATGTTGGAGTGTATGTTGGAGTGCATGTCGGAGTGCATGTTGGAGTGTATGTTGGAGTGCATGTCGGAGTGCATGTTGGAGTGTATGTTGGAGTGCATGTTGGAGTGCATGTCGGAGTGCATGTTGGAGTGCATGTTGGAGTGTGCGTTTATGTGAGTTTTAGAGTGCGGCTGGAGTGTGTGATGGAGTGTGTGTTGGAGCACGGTTGTTGGAGTGTGTGTTGGAGTGTGTGTTGGAGTGTATGTTGGAGTGCATGTCGGAGTGCATGTTGGAGTGTATGTTGGAGTGCATGTCGGAGTGCATGTTGGAGTGTATGTTGGAGTGTATGTTGGAGTGCATGTTGGAGTGTATGTTGGAGTGCATGTCGGAGTGCATGTTGGAGTGTATGTTGGAGTGCATGTTGGAGTGCATGTCGGAGTGCATGTCGGAGTGTATGTTGGAGTGTGCGTTTATGTGAGTTTTAGAGTGCGGCTGGAGTGTGTGATGGAGTGTGTGTTGGAGCACGGTTGTTGGAGTGTGTGTTGGAGTGTTTGTCTGGCTTGTTTACCTCTGCTGTGTACAGAGCTACAGGACCTGAGTGAAATCAGAAAAATTTCAGTAGAGTAAATAAAACAGGTGTAGACCCGGTTTGTGCTGTAACTCAGCGCAGGGGGGTGGGGGGGGGGGGGGTGGTATTTGTGTGTGTGTGTGTGGGGGGGGTTAATCTGATGATTGGAGGAGAGGCTTTACCTGCTTTACTCCACCTGCAGAACAACAGCCCTAATCAACCACAGCTGCTCACAGCCAGAGACAACACACAGCAGAGCCGGTCCAGCTGGGAGCAGGGCTCCCTCCACACAGCTCCTCCTCCGTCACAGGAGGACAAACATCCGGGTTCTTTACAGTGGTGGGGAATGGAACCAGGCGTCCGTCGCCATGTCTACAACACACAGATGGTCATCTTATCTGCCCTGCATTAGCAGTCTGGACCTTCTCAGGATGGTCAGGACGTTTCGGACAGTGCAGAACTACGCGACCGTGTTAATGGTCATATGGCTGGACGGGTTGTTCTCGCTGGTCTGAGTGAGCTGGTTGTGACCGCGGCTCAGTGTGTCCAGCAGGCGGTCAGGGAAAGAGCAGCAGATGTCTGAGTGTGTGTGTGTGTGTGTGTGTGTGTGTAGTTGCCAACTGAGGCCAAGCCAGCAGGGTCCAGACACAAGAGCCCAAATGGTGCTAAAGGAGCAGGAAGCATTGATGTGCCTGGATGAGCCTCAACCAGACCCCCCTGATTCTGAATCTGAATCTGTTTTCGATTCTTATTCTGATTCTATCCTGAATCTGATTCAATTGCGACTTTTTCTGAATCTAAATCTGATTCGGCTTCTGAGTCTACGCTATTTCTGATTCGGATTCTAATGGATCTGATGGTTTCTAATTCAAATCTTTCTAAAAACAAACAACAACAAATGCAACAACAACACAGATATACACAATAATACCTGTCTGTGTTTACACACACACACACACACACACACACACACACAGCTGCTTATTAAGTCAATAAACACTCGTTTGAATAAGGTTTTATGAATATTTATGAGTGTTTATGAATATTAATATAGTTTATGTCAGTTGTCAAAAAGGGTATAGCTTCTGTAGGCATCACAAGGTGTTATGGATTCAGTAAAGTTTACAGTAGAACCAGTGTTTACAGTAGAGCTAATGTTTACAGCGGAACCAGTGTTTACAGTAGAACCAGTGTTTACAGTGGACCCAGTGTTTACAGTAGAGCTAATGTTTACACCAGAACCAGTGTTTACAGCGGAACCAGTGTTTACAGTGGACCTTGTGTTTACAGGAGAACCAGTGTTTACAGTGGACCCAGTGTTTACAGTAGAGCTAATGTTTACACCAGAACCAGTGTTTACAGTAGAACCAGTGTTTACAGTAGAACTAGTGTTTAAAATTGAACCAGTGTTTACAGCAGAACCAGTGTTTACAGTAGAACCAGTGTTTACAGTGGACCTTGTGTTTACAGTAGAACCAGTGTTTACAGTGGACCCAGTGTTTACAGCGGAACCAGTGTTTACAGTAGAGCTAATGTTTACACCAGAACCAGTGTTTACAGTAGAACCAGTGTTTACAGTCGAGCTAGTGTTTACAGTAGAACCAGTGTTTACAGTAGAACCAGTGTTTACAGTAGAGCTGGTGTTTACAGTAGAACCAGTGTTTAAAATTGAACCAGTGTTTACAGCAGAACCAGTGTTTACAGTAGAACCAGTGTTTACAATTGAACCAGTGTTTACAGCAGAACCAGTGTTTACAGTAGAACCAGTGTTTACAGTCGAGCTAGTGTTTACAGTAGAACCAGTGTTTACAGTAGAACCAGTGTTTACAATTGAACCAGTGCTTACAGTAGAACCAATGTTTACAGTAGAGCTGGTGTTTACAAGAAAACCAGTGTTTACAGTAGAACTGGTGTTTACAATAGAACCAGTGTTTACAGTAGAACCAGTGTTTACAGTAGAGCTGGTGTTTACAGTAGAGCTGGTGTTTACAATAGAACCAATGTTTACAGTAGAGCTGGTGTTTACAATAGAACCAATGTTTACAGTAGAGCTGGTGTTTACAATAGAACCAGTGTTTACAGTAGAGCTAGTGTTTACAGTAGAACCAGTGTTTACAGTGGACCTTGTGTTTAGAGTTTAGCATCACAGCGGGTCTCAGAATGCTGCAGCAAGACGGTGGAGCAGCCTACCGGGCTCCTTAGCCGCTGTCCTGACAGTATAACGCCTGTGTAAATGAGACAATGTGAGATTTGTCATGTGACAACCTGCCCCACTTCCCCTCGGCCCCGCACACAACCAGTCGTCCATCCTGATTTAATCAGCGCTGGATGGGGGAGGAGGCACCAGCAGCTAATCACCATATCTGAGCACCTGGAGGAAGGCCCATCACGGGCTTCAGCGTGTGATCATTAGCATTAGCATAAACACCTCTAATTAACCAGCAAATGAGATGCTGGTCTGAGGTGGCGCTCTGGAGCCATCAGGGGTCGTTTACAACATGTAGACGCATCGATCGAGGCCCTCCGCACGCCAACAGGTCTTTGGCCTTGGTGGCTTTAGAAAAAGGATGGGTGGTTGAGTGCTGCTGTCGGTGGGTTTATGGGTGAGTTACAATGGGTTGGCCTTTACATCAAGTGTAGCCATCTAGCAACACCATAGCAACCACCTATCAACACAATAGCACACACACAGCAACCACTAACCAATACCATAGGATCCAACTGGGACACTGTGGCGACCATCTAACAACCATTGGGATACCAAGAAGACACCATTTAATAACATCATAGCGCCCACCTAGCAACCACTTACCAACACCAGAAGATCCACCTGCGATATCATAGCAGCCATCTAAGAACACCAAAGCAACAACTTACCAACACCATATTAAACACCTAAAAGAACATTGTAACTGCCTAGCAACTACCTAGCAACCCCATAGCAACCATCTAGCAACACCATAATAACAATCTAGCAAACACTCTAGCAACAATCTAGCAACATTATAGCAACCTTTTACCAACACCAAACCAACCACTTGGGAGACCAAGAAGAAACCACTTAGTAACATCATAACACCCACCTAGCAACCACTTACCAACACCATAGCAGCCTCCTGCAATACCATAGCAACCATCTAAGAACACCATATTAACCACTTACCAACACCATATTATACACCTAGAAAAAACATTGTAACTGCCAAGCAACTACCTAGCAACCACTTTTAGCGAAACCTCATGCACATGGAATACCATAGCAACCAGTTCTTTAAAAGTTCTTTAATTAATGGTGAAATAGACTTGTTTGTGGGTGTGTCCAGTGTTATCCTCAGCCAATCCAATGCAGACACCGATTTACCAACAAAAATTAACCTTAAAAACAGACAAATCAGCCATTAAAAGTCCGGCTGAACCACAGATCCGCCGATGAGCTCCACCACGCGTGCCCTCAGCCCTCGGTTGCCGCCGCAGTGTGCAGGGTCGCCATGTACAGTGCTTATTGTTTGTGGTTCCTCAGCCATGCATGAAACACATCTGTCAAATGTGACGCATCGTGAGGGTCCGCGGGAGGGGGTGACTGGCCTGTTCGGCGGCCAGGGAGGTC
This sequence comes from Salminus brasiliensis, assembly GCF_030463535.1. NCBI lineage: Eukaryota > Metazoa > Chordata > Actinopteri > Characiformes > Bryconidae > Salminus > Salminus brasiliensis. The sequence goes on from NC_132882.1 coordinate 45,767,225, forward strand.
ATCAGAAGTGGGCAAGCAGGCTTTGGAACAGGCCCTGGCACAGGTGTAGCGGCAGCGCTGAAGGAGGGCAGTGGAGCGCAAACAATCATCTAAATGTCTGTGAGATGAAATGGCTAGTTAACAGTCTTTTGACTGCCCTAACCTCTTTGTCAGGGATCGATCGGCCAGCTGCCACGGCCTCATTGTCAGCCCGAGTGGAAGCCTCCCTTTTCTGCGGGGAGGGAGGGCTGGGGAGGGTGGTGGTGGTGGTGGTGGTGGTGGTGAGGGGGTTCTCCCTGAAAAGCTGCTCCTCTCCAAGTCTTTGTGCTTTTTAGAAGTGCTCTCACAAACAAAGACCAATCTTCAGTTCGAGACCTCAGGGGGCTGCTTTACGTCTAGATTACCACCTACAGTATAGTACCGCTCTGTGATGAGTACAGGAGGAAAGAGGAATCACTGAGAGGAACTGCATGAGGAAGAACCACTGAGAGAGAACAGGACTCAAAAGAAGGAGCTTTAAGAGGCATCTGGAGGAACCGTTGAGAGGAACCGATGTCAAGCGACGATGAACGTCACAGGAGGACTCCACAAGTACGTTTGAGCTCCTTCAGGGCTGCTCTCCAAGTCAAGTGCCTAGTCAGGATCACGGTGGACTCCTGCAGACTCACTAATTATCTCAGGCTCTGTCCATCAGTGACCACAGCAGAGACCAGAGAGATGGGCTGAGAGAGAAAGAGAAAGAGAGATTGGGGGGGGGGGGGGGTGGAGGTGTAGAGGGGTCTAAAGCCCCCCAGAGTGAAGAATCTCCATCCAAAACCTTTGGGATGATGAGTTGGAGTGGCACAGCTAAGGTTACTTTACAAAAGGCAATATTTTACTAGCTGAAAGAACCCTTTGGGTGCTCATATAGTTTCTTTACATTGGTGGAAACCTTTTGTAAATGGTTCCTTATAGAACCTTTGTTGCCTATACCATCAAAAAGGGTTCTTTTTCTATTTTCAGTACCATATAGAACCCATTTTGACTTAAATGAAAGGCTTGCTTGTTATCTTATAGACAAATATGTCAATCAAGGGCATGTGTTTAAATCCCAAGACTCCGTTGGGATTTGAACCCATGTCCTTCAATTTACGTACTCAATTTACGTACCTTATAGAACCCTCGTTCTATAGTTGAGAGTTGAGAGTCGGCATATAGTAAAATAAGTCAGCTTAAAGAATATGTGATTTGAACCCATACCCTTATGGGTACTGGCTCACTGTTACAAGTCGATTATTTAATTATTTCAGTACTATATAGAATCATTTTTCATTAGAGTTTAGAGTTACCTGTTGATATATTGCGAAATAACTCACTCAGAAGGATCTGTGATCAAATACCAAACCTAGAGTCAGTCTTAGGATTTGAACCCATGACCTACTATTTAATGGCTCGCTGTACCAAGCCAGTAAATACATGTTTTTTAGTATACAGAACCCTTTTTATTAGAGTGTATTAGTTGCTAGTAAGCATAGTACAATAGTCGGCCCAGAAGGAAATCTAGTCAATCTTGGGATTTGGACCCATACCCTTCTGGTTAACGACTCACTGTAACAATTTTTCAGCACAGATTTTCAGCAATATACAGAATCCTGTTTGATTAGAGTGTAAATAAATGAATAAAGCGATCAAAAGGGCATGTGCTGAAATCCCAAGGCTGCAGTCAGTCTTGGGATTTGAACCCATACCGTTCCGGTTACGGGCTCACCATTTTGTGTCATGTATAATGAGTTTTTAAAGATAAAATAATTTAACCAGAAGGGCAGGTGCTCCAGTGGGGTCTTGGAATTTGAACCCATGCCATTCTGGCTCTTATGAGGAGAGAGTCTTTGGTAGAAAGGATTAAAGCAAGCTCTTAAAGCATCTGTAAAGATGATGTTTGTGATGTTCAGAGAACAGATGCCCTTGCGCCACCAGTTGGCTTTAATTACAGGGAAGCAGCGATTTCCCACCGGGCGCTCTGTCTTGACCCATTAAGTTGCTTTATTGTGCAGTGAAGACACTCCCTTGTCCTTCCCCAGCCTGACAGTTGTTTTTGTTTTTAATCACTCAGCTGGCTGATAATTTATGCGTGATTGTCATGGAGAGAATGTAGATATCACACCATGAAAATCATAATGACTGGACGGAGGTCATCGGCCAGCCTCATTAAGCGGAACAGTGGCCCGGCCCGGCTCCCGCATTCTCTTTTTAAGCCCTGTGTTGAGTTCTGAGCATTATTTAGCCTCTATTTGCAGGAAAGCTTATGTGACCCGTTTTCCACCATCTGAAGAGCCAGGTGAACCACCTCCATGGTACTCGCCGCGCTATAACACACCACCTCCAGCGGCGTTCTCCTGCTGTCAGTTCTCCAGAAAGGCGCCTGAGCGTTCCTTTCAGCTCTCCTCAGAACACAGCGGTTCCGCGGCGCTCAGCTCAGCCGCTGTGGCACTTGGACATGTTAGCATGTTCCGCTAGTCGCAGGCACTTTAGGAGATGAAGGCCTAACAGGCGGTGAGGTCGTCACCCCGGCTTCACTGTAGGAATGACATCATCATATCTGCTGGAAGTGGAGCTAACAGGCGTGCAATGAGATTATCCTGCGTGGGCAGAACAGGACCTGCTGTTCCTGCCCGACCACAAACGGGTTCATTTACCACCCTGTTTCACAACACAGGGACAATCAGAGAGAGAGAGAGAGAGAGAGAGAGAGAGAGACGTTCACTACTGAGAGACTATTATATATACAACATATGCCCAGATAATATTTATGCACTAATGAAATCTCATTGATTTACAGTTAATTATATATATATATATATATATATATATATATATATATATATATATATATATATTAGGTATTATTCTAATCATCATACTAATTTACTTTAATTCTCATTATATATTAATAATTATAATATATATATATTAATATGATATTAATTATTATTACATATTAATAATAATGCAAAAAAGATTCAACAATAATTTTCAAATAATTTAATCTAATATTTTATTTCATTATTATCTTATACAGTTTACTATAATAATAATAATAATAATAATAATAAAACAATTCTTATTTTCTATATGGTTATTTATTCTAATAATAACAATAACAATAACAATAGTAATATAAAAAATATAATAATTTCATAAATAAACATTTCTAAATAATATATATTGCATGTAAATATACTTTTAAATGTAAAATTTATAAAATAATATATTTTATAAATGTTTTAAAAAATGTCCTGATATATAATATTATATATGATATATAACATATAAACATTAAACAATAATTTTCTTTAATTTCTTACCATATATGTCATGTTTTTACAAATAAGTATGTAAAATTAATATTCATAGTATTAGTATTAGTTTCACATTATTGTCACTATAATTACTGTTTTATTAATAATCAATAATTGTTGTATTCTATACAAAAAAATCAACTGTGTCCAAAAGTATTCGGACAACTCTTCCAAACACTGTATTAAACTGTCAATAGACCAATAGGGCAGGACATGGGCACTTTAGGTCATCATGGGAACACATGCAATCAAATCCTCCTCACAGCAATGTTTTTCACATCACTTCTCGGTTACTGCAGCGAAGAAGAACAAACACCCTGTTCATTTTCTTTTCTTTTGTCTACAAACTTTGGGACATTTGATTATATATCTTCACGCTGGGGAACATCGATCCTTTACATAACCATAACCATCATCATCATCATCATCATCATCATCATCATCATCAGAGATACTGAATCTATGATATCCACACACACACACACACACACACACACACACACACACACACACACACACACACACATGTTTCTGGCAGCTCGGCAGCAGGCGTGATGACATGTTAAATTATGGTGGTGATGTATGGCTTAATGAACCCTGTTGTGTTGATCACGCTCCACATTAATCAGCCGCTCAGCCGCGCTCCCGTACTCCCCCGCCGCTCCCTGATAAACTGCAATTTCATTTAACCTTGGACAGCGACTTTAATAGCTTCCACAGGACAACTGTCAATATCTGCTCGGGTACATGGTGATTAAATTGCATGAAGAGAAGAACGGTGTCCTGGCTTCTTCACCAGAACCCCTCCACCCCGTCCCCTATATTCCCATATACTGCGCCCCCCCCTCCAAATCCAAATTTTAGGCAGTCTTCTGAAATGTGGTCACCAAAATATGGTAACGATTTCTCTCAGTCTGCGTCATTCAGTCATATTCTATATATTTCACACATTTACGGAATTCAGATTCAGCATCTGCCCATTGACTTCTATTATCAGTGAGATTAGAGTCAGTGAGTTTCTGCTCTTTACTGAGTTCAGGGAATCGTGTTGAAATGAGGGTCTGTGGTGATGGACCGTACTCTACAGATACAGCAGATAGAGGTCAGGGTGATACACACCGGACCACCCCTTTAACTCATCTGCCCATTGACTTCTATTATCAGTGAGATTAGAGTCAGTGAGTTTCTGCTCTTTACTAAGTTCAGGGAATCATGTAGAAATGAGGGTCTGTGGTGATGGACCGTACTCTACAGATACAGCAGATAGAGGTCAGGGTGATACACACCGGACCACCCCTTTAACTCATCTGCCCATTGACTTCTATTATCAGTGAGATTAGAGTCAGTGAGTTTCTGCTCTTTACTGAGTTCAGGGAATCGTGTAGAAATGAGGGTCTGTGGTGATGGACCGTACTCTACAGATACAGCAGATAGAGGTCAGGATGATACACACCGGCCCACCCCTTTAACTCATCTGCCCATTGACTTCTATTATCAGTGAGATTAGAGTCAGTGAGTTTCTGCTCTTTACTGAGTTCAGGGAATCGTGTAGAAATGAGGGTCTGTGGTGATGGACCGTACTCTACAGATACAGCAGATAGAGGGCAGGATGGTAAAACACTGTAGTACTCCTTTAATGATGTTCTGGGATCTGTTGCATATGGAGAGCCCACTCCAAGGCTTGATGGAAGTCCGCTGGTCAGCAGTGGTGAGCGAAGGCCATCCCCTCTTGGTTGAACCGACAGAATGCCTACTGTTTTCTGACATGGACGTGTACTCTCCTTACCTGCAGGGGGCGCTGGAACAAGAAGTCTGATCCGCGTGGCTCCACCTCACGACTCTGCTGGAACATCTTGGTTCCACAGATAGTCCCTTCAGAGGTCGTGTAGAGGGAAACGTTTTGACGGCACCAGCAGTGTATTATGCAGGTGGTCATAATGTTTTGGCTCATTGATATGGTCGATATATTGGCAAAATTGCAGGCCGCTCCAGCCAGGCGCCTGGACCTCTATTTAGGCCGGGCTGCTGATCAGCAGCGGTTGCGGCGGCTCCAGCGGGAGCAGGCGGGTGTAAATAAGGCTATGCTAATAGAGCTCGGCTCGCCGTGTCATTTATTATCAAGGATTTGTTTACTGGAGGGTAATTGATGGTGCCTGAGGGACAGTGGAGCGTCGGACATGAATCAAAGGCCTGACGAGGCTCTTGATAAGGCGCTGAGAGTCGCTCGTAATTAAGCAGGGCACTAGAGACCAATTGTTTGCGGAATGATTTGGCCGGGGCTAATTGACACTAATTGTTTAATGTGATTTCCTTGCCTTCCTCTGCGGCGCTAAGTCAGGCCCTGCCGAGCAGTCATCCACAACACGCTATTAATGAGGTATGATATGCCTGTGTGTTTTAGGAGGGGGGAGGCAGTTGTAACCGAGCTGGACGTCCCAGACGTATTATTGAAGACATTAACACACTATAAACGTAGGTATTGTGATATACACTGAGGAGGCGGAGCTACAGTCTCTCATTAGGGTGAATAATAATTAATAACGCTCTAAATGTAGGTATTGTGATATGCACTGAGGAGGCGGAGCTACAGTCTCTCATTAGGGTGAATATTAATAACGCTCTAAATGTAGGTATTGTGATATATACTGAGGAGGCGGAGCTACAGTCTCTCATTAGGGTGAATAATAATTAATAACACTCTAAATGTAGGTATTGTGATATATACTGAGGAGGCGGAGCTACAGTCTCTCATTAGGGTGAATAATAATTAATAACGCTCTAAATGTAGGTGTTGTGATATACACTGAGGAGGCGGAGCTACAGTCTCTCATTAGGGTGAATATTCATAACGCTCTAAATGTAGGTATTGTGATATATACTGAGGAGGCGGAGCTACAGTCTCTCATTAGGGTGAATATTAATAACGCTCTAAATGTAGGTATTGTGATATACACTGAGGAGGCGGAGCTACAGTCTCTCATTAGAGTGAATAATAATTAATAACGCTCTAAATGTAGGTATTGTGATCTACACTGAGGAGGCGGAGCTACAGTCTCTCATTAGGATGAATAATAATTAATAATGCTCTAAATGTAGGTATTGTGATATACACTGAGGAGGCGGGGCTACAGTCTCGTTAGGGTGAATAATAATTAATAATGCTCTAAATATAGGTATTGTGATATACACTGATGAGGCGGAGCTACAGTCTCTCATTAGGGCGAATAATAATTAATAACGCTCTAAATGTAGGTATTGTGATATACACTGAGGAGGCGGAGCTACAGTCTCGTTAGGGTGAATAATAATTAATAACGCTCTAAATATAGGTATTGTGATATACACTGAGGAGGCGGAGCTACAGTCTCTCATTAGGGTGATTATGGAGATCTTGCCTCCTCATCATTGATTCTACATGTTTTATGTCTATAAATTATTGCTTTAAAAAAGACTCCGCCTCCTCCGCCTCTTCCGCTACCTAGAAACACAGACAGGGCTGTGGAACTGATTTGCTGTAGTTGCAGTTATGTAACCATTCCTTTCATGTTGAGGAGAACTTCTGTAACAGAAACACTGAATTTTCCCTAATTAATTGGACTGTGATGTATTTATGATGTAATTGTGATGTCATGTGTCGTATTTACCTCAAACTGATTGGTCCATTTGAGCAGTTTAAACATTAAGCCCTCAGTGAGTGCAGAGAAAAACGAAGGTCCTTCACATCCAGCAGGCTTTAACTCAGCAGAGACGAGCGAACGAGGGCCGTAAATCAGACCTCTAATCAGACCTGGTGGGATTCCTCCGTCAGGCCGTCCCGCAGCGCTAACAGCTGGGCTGCCACGGCCTGCGCAATTTACCCACAGCGTCCACACCGCGTTCCAGCTGACTGACATTTAATAGCTTTTAATAGCCGTATTACTTATAATTACTGGGTCAACAGCAGCAAACGTGCTTCACGCCTCATTAGCTAAAGATGTTAGACAAAAGGTGTCTCTATATTTAACATTAGAGGAGAACAAGAGCGGAGGCTGCGGCGGCTGCAGGCGGCGCCTGAGGGGAAGTCACTTCAGCACGGTTAATGAGAACGGAAGTGTTTAGACAGGAGCTGCGATTAGAGCTCAGCAGCTTGGCTGTTAATTATTCTCATTCGTTAGTTACAAGTGTTATAACTGTGTAATAAGCACGTAGGGCATCAGCCGCTCAATCTGATCCGCTAAGATGCCGAATCAGGCCGAGAGACAGGCCAAAAAACAGAGACCCTGTAAACCATTCAAAGTCGGGTCATCTCAAAGTGATGCTGCCTGCCATCAGCAGCCGGAGCCTGAGAGAGCACAGTAGGTGGCTCCCTCTCTCTCTCTCCCCACACCACTCCAGCACGGGCGTCTGCTAGAGCTGGGGGTTTTATATAGCGTCATTTCACAGCTCTAGGCCGGCCCTACGGTCTAACTGCTGCTCATCGAGTGCGAGGAGGTCATCGGTTCAAGTCCCAGCTAGGCCTCGTGTAAGTAAGGGCAGTGCCAGCACTTCCAGCACTGAGCGAGTTAACGTGGAGAGTTAGAGAGGAGCAGTGCTTGAACTCCCCCCCAGACGGTCGTAAGAAATGAGCTGCTGATGGATAGAGCTGAACAAATCGACATCAGCTCCAGACCATTAGACCTGTAGCTCTTTTAATTAACACAGACGAGGATGATTATTAATGATGATTAGAGTAGAAGATGTGCAGGTTCTACAGAGGCTGTTCTGGGCTGAGGATCAAGCAGAGGCTTGGTGTTTTCACTTTGCAGGACACTTCTTTCTGTATTTAAACGGGTTCTAGGAGAACGTGCTGTTGGTCATCTTCTCATGTTCCCATAGGAATGTCAGCTGCCAGTTATTCAGATTTAGTGTACTCAGTTTAGATACTCAGTTTCCCCCTGAAGATCATAAAAACAGAGCTTTTATTGATCATAGTTGATAATGTCAGGGTTCTAGGACAAGTCCTATAGAACCTTTAGAGATGATGTTAAGGTTCTTTTAAAGTCAAGGATTACTCAAGTGTCTCATTCAAACATGGTTCTTTAGGGAAGAGTGCAATCACTTAAAGATAGACAGACAGAATTACATACATGCAGACAGACAGATAGAGAGACAGACAGACAGAAATACTGATAGACAGACAGACAGACAGAAAGACAGATAGACAGACAGAGACAATTACATATAGTCAGATAGACAGACAGACATACAGAAAGATAGATAGATAGATAGGCAGATAGAAATACAGATAGACAGACAGGAAGATTGATAGAGAGACAGACAAGCAGCCAGATACAATTACATACAGTCAGATAGACAGACAGATACACAGACAGACATAAAGATAGATAGACAGAAATATAGAGAGACAGACAGAAACAGACAGATACAGACAGATAGAGACAGACAGACAGAAAAACAGACAGGAAGACATATAGAGAGACAGACAAACAGCCAGACATAATTACATAAAGTCTAGCTAGACATAAAAGCTAGACAGACAGACAGACAGACAGACATACAGATAGACAGACAGACAGTCAGATAAATAGTCTCCTGTCTTGCTGTAACAGTATTGAATGCTGTTTAGGTTAATAGTAAGTGTGTGTGTGTGTGTGTGTGTGTGAGGGAGTGTGTGTGTGTGTGTGTGTGTGTGTGTGTGTGTGTGTGTGTGTTTCTGGTGTGTGTACATGTAGTTTTTTGTGAGTCAGTAGCAGGTCATTCGAGCTCCTGCCGTGCTGAAGAGCCGGGGGTTATTAATGTAACTGAGGCGTATCGCTCATCTCCCCCCGTCACACGTCTCCAGAGTGATGTCCCCTCACCGTCCGGTTCCGCTGGACCGTCTCTGCGCAGAACCTTTATTTGCATCTGAGTTTTCATTCATCACGCCGACGTCTCTCCCTCAATGAAGAGCTTCTGATTTATCGGACGCGGCCATCTTTACTTTGTGCTAATAATTGGATGCTATTGAAAGGATGAGTTTCATTGATCCGGCGGGCGACTGCGGGCCCCGGCCTGTCAGCAGGGTGTGTGTTGGGCCCGATCAATGGCGGTGAATCTTCCCCCCTGCTTTTTATTTACTCCGGCCGCCATTGATTGAAACGTGCTGCAGCGCGGGCAGATATTGTCACAGCGTGGAGAAGTTTCATCTGCAGATCCTCCTAAGTGGTCAGGCCTATTAGCTGTGGTCCAGACCTGCTGGCCCTCATTAGTGTGATTACGGGAGTGACCTTTGGCTTCTGGATGAGGAGCGTTTAGAGACCGACGGATGTTAGAACGCTACAGAACACAAATGAACACGATGTGTCCAAAAGTTTGTGGACACCCCTTCTAATGAATACTTTCACCTACTGTAAGCTGCACCCATTGCTGACACAGATGTGCAAATGCACACACACAGCTTGTCTAGTCCCTGTAGAGAAGAAGTACTGCCAATAGAATAGGACTCTCTGCAGCAGATCAACATTATGACCCTATTGGCTCCATGCTGCCTAATAATGCCAGGCGTGGGCTAGAGGGGTATAAAGCCCCCCAGCATTGAGCTAAGCAGAACCATTTGAAAAAACATTTATGAAGAACCATGTAAAACCAATTAAGCAGCCAGAGAACTATTTAAACACTGATAGAACCAGTTAAGCAGCCAGAGAACCATTTACTCAGTCAGAGAACCAGTTAAGCAGTCAGAGAACCATTTAAGCACTGATAGAACCATTTACTCAGTCAGAGAACCAGTTAAGCAGTCAGAGAACCATTTAAGCACTGATAGAACCATTCAAGCACCTAGAGAACCATTTAAGCACTGAAAGAACCAGTTAAGCAGCCAGAGAACCATTCAAGCACCTAGAGAACCATTTAAGCACTGATAGAACCATTCAAACACCTAGAGAATCATTTAAGCACTGAAAGAACCAGTTAAGCAGCCAGAGAACCATTTACTCAGTCAGAGAACCAGTTAAGCAGCCAGAGAACCATTTAAGCACTGATAGAACCATTCAAGCACCTAGAGAACCATTTGAGCACTGAAATAACCAGTTAAGCAGCCAGAGAACCATTTAAACACTGATAGAACCAGTTAAGCAGCCAGAGAACCAGTAGGCAACCCGAGAACCATTCAAGCAACCAGAGAACCATTTACTCAGTCAGAGAACCAGTAGGCAACCCAAGAACCATTCAAGCACCCAGAGAACCATTTAAGCAGCCAGATAATCATATCTAGGATTTGAATCTGAATTGTGATGGAAAACGATACTACAAATGGGGTTCTCTAAAGAACCATCTAAAAAGGTCTTCCTTTAAGCAGCCAAAGAACCGTTTCAGCAGACATGGCTTAGCTAATAGAACCCGTTATTTACACCTGAGGTTCCCGTGCGGGTGCTGTTGTGTATTCGCCGGAGGCTCCTCGCTTTAATCTGGACTTTTCTCAACAGCCTCCTTCCAAACAATCAGAGAGATAACCTGCAGAACGTGCTCCTGCCTTTCGCCATTACGCCCCCCATAGATACGCTGGGGGTCGGCGGGCCGGCGGGGGAGCGCCCAGTGTTAGCATATCCCATCTTCAGAGAAGCTCAGAGGAAAGGTCACTTGTTGTAGCCCATCTGGGACTCTACAGGCTGAATGTAATCAGTCTACACTTGTTATTCGGGACGCCGGGCCTTCCTCTTTCCCCCCTGTTCCTTTATTTGCGGCTCGGAGGAGAGAAGTTAATTTCCCTCGTGACCTTTGTGCAATAAAACAGTATTATCTGTTAGCAAATTAGCTTCCTTGCTGGCATTTTGTCACTAGGGTGATCACATATAAGTTTATTTCCTTAATTAGATTAAGAGCTGTGTTTGGACCTGGGGGGGGGGGGGGTGGTAGAGGGTCTGATCTGTCTGAATTGTCTCACCCCTCTCCAGCCACTGAGACTCGCTGTATATATGCTGATCCTGGCTAAATTGTGCTACTATGCAGCCCACTGGTCTCCTTTATTTACCACGACTCCCTCATCACATGATGCTGCCAGCGCTGGGAGGATGAAGGCTAGCACAGGGGAGTGTCATCTGAAGAAGCTCCACTACTCTTCTTCTTCAGAAGGAGAGCGCTAACTGCTAATTCTGTCACATCAGCTAACAGATGCCTGTGCCGGCTAAGTGATAGGGAGTGGGAGGATCGTCCTACCCACCCAGAGAGAGAGAGAAAGGACAGTTATGCTCTCTTAGACTCCCAGTCACTTACGGATGGCTGTGGCATCACTTAGGATTAGGATACACTTAGGATATGCTTTTGTTGGAGTAACTGATTTTGGAGGAGCGTTGTTGTGAGGATTTGATTGCATTCAGTGACAAGAGAGGTCAGGATGTTGGATGATGATGATCACCACCCCACCTTATACCCCTCTAGCCCTCTATACACCTGGCATTAGGCAGCATGGAGCCAATAGGGTCATCAGTGTTGATCTGCTCCAGACAGTCCTATTCTATTGGCAGTACCTTTCTCTACAGGGACTAGACAAGCTGTGTGAGTGTGTGCATTTGCACATCTGTGTCAGCAATGGATGCAGCTAAAAGTAACGAAATGCATTCATTAGAAGGGGTGTCCAAAAATATTTGGACATACAGTTCACCCCAGCCAGATACAGCTCTTCCTAAGATGCTAGCCATGGCTAATTTTGACAGGAGAGCGCTCACACTGACTCGCACTTCTAAAGAAAGCTGACGAAGGAAGTTGCATGACAACCGTTTCATCAGCCCACTCGAAAGCAAGAGCCGGGCCATTGTCTGGAGTCACCTGAACTGTTAGCAATGACAAAAGCTGAGCACTGAAAGCATTATGAGCGCCAAATCTGCCATCCAAAGCCGCTAATGTGGCTATTTCACATGGCACAGCACGAACATGTGCTATTTGATAGCCTTGGGTTTCTTTCAGCCATTCAGGTCCTCTAATCCTCCCCCTTGCTCCTCCACTGAGGGCTGGTCTGTCAGTTGAACTGGATCCACCACACTGTGCCTGACACAGCTTGATGCTAATCTGTCAGCGTTGAACAGAAGTGCTCTCGAGATGTGTGTTTCTCTTGGAGCCTGACGTTCGGCAGGGCCGCAGCGCCGGCGTGTTGTTTTAACAGCATTTGGTTGCCATATGAGGAGCTGATTCACTTCAGTTTCAGTACAAAGAGCTAGCACAAGCTGCTAATGACCGAGACAGACAGACAGAGAGACAGACAGAATGACAGACAGACAGAGAGAGATACATACAGACAGACAGAGAGACATACAGACAGATAGACAGACAGACAGAGAGAAAGACAGAGAGACAGACAGAGAGACATACAGACAGACAGATAGACAGACAGATAGACATACAGACAGACAGAGAGGGAGACATACAGGCAGACAGGTAGATAGACAGACAGACTGATAGACATACATACAGACAGAGAGAGAGAGAAAGACAGAGAGAGACATACAGACAGAGAGGGAGACATACAGACAGACAGGTAGATAGACAGACAGACTGATAGACATACATACAGACAGACAGAGAGAGAGAGACAGACAGACAGACAGAGAGACAGACAGACAGACTGATAGATAGATAGACAGACAGACAGACCTGATAGATAGATAGGTAGATAGATAGACAGACAGAGAGACATGCAGACAGATAGACAGACTGACAGAGAGACATGCAGACAGATAGACAGACAGACAGAGAGACATGCAGACAGACAGGTAGACAGACAGACAGGCAGATATATAGATAGATAGATAGCTTTCAAAGCGTTTTTTTCTGAGTGTTATTTGAGTGACTTTCATAGGTGTGTATGTGTGTGTGTGTATGTGTGTGTATGTGTGTGTGTGTGTATGTGTGTGTGTGTGAAGTTCTGAGGGTGAATGCAATGCTTAGCTGACCCGCGGAATCCAGCTCATTATCTCCTCCATTGTGCCGCTCTACTTCCTTGGCCCCCATTCACACCCAGCCCGCTATTTCATGCCCCTTCAGTCCATTGTGCGGCCCCCGGGGGCCCCGGGGCCCAGTGGCCAGCGGGCTAAAGGGCGGCCCCTGCTTTGTGTTCCCCTCTCCGCTCTTCACACGCCCGGCGGGGGACTTCCTTTCTCATGTCACCGAAACCGGCACGGCCCCTAATCCGCCCGGCCGCGCCACCCGCCGGGCCTGCTGGGAAGGGCCATTTAAAAAGCGGCCCCTAATGGTTCGTTAATAAATCGCTTCCATTTTACGCTCGGCGCTTCAGACCAGCGCAGAACCATCAAACAGGAAGAACCGGAGGAAGACTACAGCGGTTGTTAGCACTTCCGGACTAGCATAACACGGTGCACACTGCAGACGGGTCGACAGACAGACAGACAGACAGACAGACAGACAGTGGAATGAAAGTGAGGGTTAACGAAGGAACTGTCAGTCCTCACTGTAACGAGTTAAAGCTCTGGATCTCTGGAGACTGTAGTGCTTTAACTCAGTGTGTGTGAGTGTGTGTGTGTGTGGAGATGTGCTGGGTTAGAGCGCTCAGAGGGTTAGTCTGGTGTTCCATATTGACTGGGACAGTGCAGGGGAAGTGTGTGTGAATGCAGCCCAGCAGGAGCGGTCAGGGTTGTTAGGGGCGTCGGCAGCACACAGGGCTAATCTCGTTAAAGTGTGACACACAGCCGGAGGGAGTGGAGGGGTGGTCCCAAAACAACATGCATACACACACACACTTGCTTTTCACACCTGTAAGGCTGTGCGGTCAAACATATTCGGTATGAATTATGTATATGTATGTAATAATAATAAGCCTCATAAGTATTATAAATATAAGTAAGTATATCATATTATATTCCTATACATTTATTATATAATACCTATATTTAATATTGTTGTATATATATATATATATATATATAATTTTATTTATTTTTTTCTTTTTCTGGACTCTACTTCAGCTCTGGAGGAATTGAACCCCGTCTTTCTGAGTACAGTAAGTTGGCGTAACTAAATTAAAGTAGTAATTAACTCTTTTTTTATTCTTTTTTGGCAGTAAGTGGTAATTTTCTCAGGCTGTGGGTCATGGGGCTTGTCAGAGTGGAAGTGTGAGTGGGTCAATTAGTGTGTGGGAGGATCTGTGTGTGTGTGTGTGTGTGTGTGTTTGATATCTGTGTGGTGGTACAAATACACCACAATTAGTGAGAAAGGGGGAGAGCGAGAAATAATAAAACAGCATTACGTTTGATCTGACCATTACGGTCATTATGAGAGAGAGCGCTAAGTGCTATCGGTGATTCCATTTTCATCCACAGCCGATCCAGTGATTGAGGCCTGAATTCCTGGGAATGCGGGATGGGCTGTTAATCGGCTCTGATTCTTTTGGAAATGACTCGGACGCTCGGATGCGGTCTGCAGCCGCAGGAAAGAGCCGCTATTAGCCGCTTTGTTCACCTTGAGCGATCTGCAGCCGCTGCTTTCTCACTCAATCAATGCAGTGTGTTATCCACACACACACACACACACACACACACACTGATGGAGCAGTTAGAGCAAACAAAGAGCTATCAGAGCTACTGAACACACACACACACACACACACTACAGACAGGGGTCAGACGTCAAACACAGCCAACACAGCTACTGTCACCAGTAATTACTGAGAGAGAGAGAGAGAGAGAGAGAGAGAAGCAGAGAGAGAGAGAGAAGCAGAGAGATGTGCCAAAGAGACCACTAGGACCATAGGACCACTATGGTACTGTTGGACTACTAAGGACCACTGTAGGACCACTGTAGGACCACTATAGGATCAAAATAAGACCACCATATGATTACCATAGGATCACCATAGAACCACTGTAGCACCACTGTAGAGCCACGGTAGGACCACCGTAGCACCACTGTAGGACCACTGTAGGACCACTGTGGCACCACTGTAGCACCACTGTAGCACCACTGCAGGACCACTGTAGCACCACTGCAGGACCACTGTAGCACCACTGCAGGACCACTGCAGGACCACTGTAGCACCACTGCAGGACCACTGTAGCACCCCTGTAGCACCACTGCAGGACCACTGTAGCACCCCTGTAGCACCACTGTAGGACCACTGTAGCACCACTATAGGACCACTGTAGGATCACTGTAGCACCACTGTAGCACCACTGTAGCACCACTGTAGCACCGCTGTAGGGTCATTGTAGCACCATTGTAGCACCACTGTAGCACCACTGTAGCACCACTGCAGGACCACTGTAGCACCACTGTAGCACCGCTGTAGGGTCATTGTAGCACCATTGTAGCACCACTGTAGCACCACTGTAGCACCACTGCAGGACCACTGTAGCACCACTATAGGACCACTGTAGGATCACTGTAGCACCACTGTAGCACCACTGTAGCACCCCTGTAGGGTCATTGTAGCACCACTGTAGCACCCCTGTAGGGTCATTGTAGCACCACTGTAGCACCACTGTAGCACCCCTGTAGGGTCATTGTAGCACCACTGTAGCACCACTGTAGCACCCCTGTAGGGTCATTGTTGCACCACTGTAGCAGCACTGTAGCAGCACTGTAGCACCACCGTACAGGTGTTACTGGTCTTCAGTGAAAGCTGGTGGTCAAGTTGGAAGCTGTTAGCAGGGCTGTTATGAGTGTGGAGGTTCTGCTCTGATGCTAGGGGCAGTGTTAGGAGGGTCCGGGTGCTGGTGTTGGGTCATTTGTCACTCTGCTGCTCACATGGCGGCCGAGACGGTGGTCTGCAAGGTTCTGCAGGTCAGATGGTTTTGCATTCAGGTCGAGCGAGGGCAGAACGTAATCACAGACATGTTTTAGGAAGGTAGAAGCCTTTCATCTTGTCAGGCTGGAGCAGAGGCATCTAATTACTGCCCTGCTGCTGGATTCTGCTGAACGTCTGAGTGTGTGTGTGTTTGTGTGTGTGTGTGTGTGTGTGTGTGTGTGTGTGTCTGTGTGTGTGTTTGTGTGTGTGTGGGTGGGTAGGTGGGTGCTTTGGGGATTTCCAATCGCTTTATATATCAAGCCACACTCTGGGGGCAATGCTATTCGAGAAGCCTTCTAAAGAGACTGATCAATGAAAAGGGGAATTTCACCAATTAAAAATAAATGTCACACGGTTACGACATATACAGTCACTCAGAAGCAGAAGCAGAAGCAGACGCCGGTTCTAGATAAGCTCCCCCCCAGTCAGAGCTGTGGTTCTACAGTGGAGGTGAAGGGAAGCAGACGTCTGAAGCTCTACTAAAAGCTCCTCACAGAAAGTTCTTCACCTAATGGTGATGAAGACGCTGCCTGATGCCTGAGACACTGTTCTACCAGAGTTCTGAGAAGAGTTCGGCTCTAGAACCTGCTTTTAAAATCAGATCATTAAAATGGTGGAGGGATACATGCTGCAGGGTGTAGTGCGGCTACAGAAAGTAGTCCCTAAAGAAAACTGGATTAATTCAGATTCTCTATTCACTATTTTACCTTCATCTTCATCATCATCATCATCATCATCATCACTCCATATAAAACTCAGATGACTCGTGGTGTAGCTGCACTGGTGGGTTTGGATAGGAGATAAATTATGGTCTGTATCTGTGTTGTAGTCATGGCGACCGACGGCTGCTTCCGTTCACTACTCTTCTAATCTCGTGTATCTCATTTACTTCTCTAAAGAAGCATCCGCCGACAGGTGCTTCCACACGTCTCCTAGACCTGAGCACTCACCCCGGCACTCTTTTACTAATCCACCATGTGACCACGGAAAACGCACCCGAGTCCGGAGGAGAAATGCCAGAGGTTGCATAAGTGCATTTCCCGTGACCTCTGGGGTCACTCAGGCCTCCAAACTGTAATTTGTAGATTCTCCTGCAGCCTCTTAACACGAGCACTCAGCTCTGAGGTTGAAATTTGGGGGATGGAAATGTTAGCAAGAGGCTTTTTGCAAGATCTCTCTTTTCAGTGCTGAATACTGTTCAGTCCGCAGCTGTGGCTGTGCTCAGGCACGCTGTCCGGCAGCTAGCAGTACTGGACAAGAGAAGCTGTTCCTACTGGAAGACTCCTTTCATAAGGACTTCATAATGCATACATAAGCATGAAAGTGTGGGCCTAAAGTTCTAGCGGCCTAGTTAATAACAACATAGATCATTTCTATGAAAGGCTATGATGCCCACACGTGCACTTAAGGAACAGTTAGACCATTATTGCATATGAAACCTATACATACACTGCATGCACTATGTGGACAAAAGTATTGGGACACCTTCTAAAATCAAGGGCACTAAAAAGTTTCTTTTGCTTTTGTTGGAGTAACTGCCTCTACTGTCCAAAGAAGAAGAAGGCACATTGCTGTGAGGAGCATTAGTGAGGTCACCACCCCACCTCATCATCCCCAACTCCCCAACTCATCCTAATCAAAAGTACTGGATGGAGCTCCTCCACCACCATCATTCCAGAGAGCACAGCTCCTCCACTGCTCCACAGCTCCTCAATGCTGGGGGGCTTTATACCCCTCTAGCCCAAGCCTGGCATTAGGCAGCATGGAGCCAATAGGGTCATCTAGTTGATCTGTTCCAGACAGTCCTATTCTATTGGCAGTACTTCTTCTCTACAGGGACTAGACAAGCTGTGTGTGCATTTGCACATCTGTGTCAGCAAAGGGTGCAGCTTTAAGTAGCTGAATGTTACTTTTTTATAGTTTATTTCACTATGTATATCAGTGGGCATTCAATGATGTTGAGGTCTGAACCTTGGGTTAATAAGTCCTGAGAGCAGTGGCTTCATCTCCACCTCTTTCCACACCCGTAGCATTGAGGCGTCCTCTCACAGTGGAAGGATGGACACAGACACCAGTGGATGTTTTCAGACCTGAGGCTAACAGCGGTGCTTGACTTTCTCTCTCAGCTTTAGGAGCTGTTCATCTGCTGGTGGGTGGTGTTGCGGGTCTATCAGGTGTTACAGGGGGTTGTTAGGGTTCCTGTTTTCTTTGGGTTAGGGTTAGGGTTTCTTCTATGCACCTGTACTGACTGACTGTACCGCCACAGCAGGCTTTGGCTCATCAGGCCTGCAGACTCTCACACTATCGAGTGTGTATCTGTGCGCTCAATAAAGGCATCCCCCCGCGGTCACACGCGCGCCCCTAACAGCCCGTCATAAATAAAGTTGAGGAGTTAAAAGGCCTTTTGTCGCTGTTTATCTGCCTTCCTTTTCTTCCTCGCCCTTGGTTTCCTCTTCAGGAAATTGATGTGCTCTCAGACTGAGGCGACTGTGTGACAGGTAATGGTTTGGTGTGATAACTGCTCAGATTTCATCAGGGTGCTTTTTTCCTCCTCCTGCAAGACGCTGTGCGATTAGCTGCCCTGCGGAGCATCAGATAAGCGTGCAGAGGAGGAGAGATACAGGACCCCTGCGACTCGAGGGGCAGAGGGGGCCAAACCTACACTCAACGCTTGGTTTGTTAGGTGCACCTACTTGGTAGCTGGCCAATTCATCGGAAATGCAAAAATATGACCTTATACTTGGCAAATAATGATCTCCTGAGGGCTCCCAGGTGGCACAGCTGTCTAAGAGCTGGGTCTGTCATCTCCAGTTTGATTCTCAGTGATGTCACATGCCTCGCTCTCTCTGGATGGGATGGACAGCTCACCCTTTGACCTGATATTATAACACTGTACAACCACCCCAGGACCACTATAGGACCACCATATGATCACCATAGGACTACTGTAAGACCACTGTACAACCACCCCAGGACCACTATAGGACCACCATATGATCACCATAGGACTACTGTAAGACCACTGTACAACCACCCCAGGACCACTATAGGACCACCATATGATCACCATAGGACTACTGTAAGACCACTGTACAACCACCCCAGGACCATTATAGGACCACCATATGATCACAATAGGACTACTGTAGGACCACTGTACAACCATCCCAGGACCACTATTGGACCACCATATGATCACCATAGGACTACTGTAAGACCACTGTACAACCACCCCAGGACCATTATAGGACCACCATATGATCACCATAGGACTACTGTAAGACTACTGTACAACCACCCCTATAGGACCACCATAGACCCACCATAGTACCATCATCAGATCATGACAGGACCACTGTAGGACCACTATAGGACGACTGCGTGCCTACTCTAGGACTAGTGTGGGACTACTATATGCCGACCGTAGGACCACCTTAGGACCACTAATGGACTACTGTACCTCTACTCTAAACAGGACCCATAAGATCATCATAGGACCCTGGCAGGACCACCATAGGACTGCTGTAGGACCAGTGTATGTCTATTCTAGGACTAGCATAGGACCACTACATGCTGACTGTTGGACTATCATAGGACCACCGCAGGACCAGGTCATCATCAAAGCACCACAGTAGGACAAAACCAACAGGCCTATTCAGCCTACAGCAGTTTAGCCCCGCCCATTCACACTGGAGGTAAAGAATAAGGAGAGTTTCAACCCCTAATGCTTTTGACAAGAGGCACAATACAAGACAGCCAATCAGAACATAGCTCATTTACATAAATCTGGAACAGAAAGAGCAAAACAACGAAGAACATGATAAACAGGACATATTTACGTTGTTATTTACGGTAAGGATGGTCTCTCTCTCTCTCGCTCTCTCTCTCTGTCTCTCTCTCTCTCTCTCTCTCTGTCTGTCTGTCTGTCTGTCTGTCTCTCTCTCTGTGCAGTAAAACAGCTGTGCTGGCCTGGCGCTGCATTAAGTCTCCTGTTCTTTTTAGATAGTTAAATTGTGTGTGAAATGTGTTTGGCTCGGCCGCTCTGAAGCTGCTCTGATTAGGCAACATCTGTTCCATCGGGGAGAAATCCGTGTCTGCCCTAATTAGCTGTCAGGCGGGGGTCCGGTGAGCCGGATGGCGCCGGGGGACTGCAGGTTTTTCTGCCCGTCCCGTCACCTGCCTGGCACAACAACTACTCCCCCCACCCCCACCCCACCCTGCCCCACATACACCAAGAAAACCCCTAAACTCCCACCAATCCCCAACAACCCCCACCAACCCCCACCCCCCGCCTACACACGGATCCCTAACACATACCCGCTCATCAGCTGTAATTATGGAGAGCGCTGACACAAAAGAGCAGAATGGAGGGGAATGAGGCATGCCGATCTGCACACACACACACACACACACAAACACACACACACACACACACACTCACGAATGCACACATGCCCCTATTTTCCATTTTTAGTGGTAGATGTACTCACACCAGTGCAGTTTTATATGGAATGCATATTAAACTAATCCAGTTTTCTTTAGGGACTACTTTTTGCCGCACTACCGCCACCCTGCAGCATGTATCCCTCCACCATTTTAATGCTATGCGGTTCTAAAAGCAGGTTCTAGAGCCGAACTCTTCTCAGAACTCTGGTAGAACAGTGTCTCAGGCATCAGGCAGCGTCTTCATCACCATTAGGTGAAGAACTTTCTGTGAGGAGCTTCCCTTCACCTCCACCAGTGAACTACTGGAGAGTTCTGACCGGGTCTAAGTTAAGAGTGGAGAACCTCTCTTCACCACCTCACCACTTCCAGAGCAACCAGCAAACCTCACGGCCGCCCTACAATTAAAAAGCTTTCCATCTGACCTGCTCTTATTAAATGCGTGAACTGGCTGTTGTATAATTGTGGCACTGCCCACACTCGCTCTGAAACTCACCAAGTCAAGCACTCTGGTGCCGCGCTCGCCGGAAGGCTCGATTACGGAGCGCTGGAGCGTAATTGCAGTGATGTGCCAAGCTGACAGTGTGCTGAGTGAATGTCGGAGGCACTGAGTGTGCTCATAAGTGAGAACATGCAGTCACTGATTTACAGCTGTATGAGTTGGAGGGCATGTGAAAACAGCACCTCCAGTGACAGGAACCACAGGAACCCGGTGTTGAACAGCTCCCTCTCAGCTCCCAGGAGAAGCTCCATGTTCTGTAATTTGACGAACGCCTGACCTCCAGTTCTACGGCTGGGATCGGACTCTCTAAATTGCTGCATTGCATCAGTTGATGCTAAAATGCTAAGTCGCTGCTGTGTATTAGGGTGTCCATATTTGGGTTTTTAAAAAAGAGGCACACCAGCGTCCACTGTGGTTAGGATGTTGAGGCCGGGGGGCTTCAGGTAGGCCTAAGTTGTAGCCACAGCAATATTTGTGTGTGTGACAGTGGGAGGGGCTTAAATACCTTTAAAAACATGCAGCACATTAGTATTAACATATCCTCATTTATCAAGAGCGTTAAATAACCCTAATAGCCTAAATTATCTAATCACCTCCTTTCAGCTTTTCTTGTAATCACAATATAAAAAATATATTAATAAAATCTATCAGCTCCTTAAATACCCACTGATTTACCCTCCTAGTCTGATATAAAATGATGATATAAACCTAATATTTTGCCTTTTTTTTTTTTTTTACTTTTTTTTTACACCATTAGAATCTGCTAGTTAATGAATGGACCAATAAAATGCTCAACAACAACAAAAAAAACACAACAACAATATATATATTAATTATTATTATTATTATTATTATTATTAACTATTAACTTTGTTTTTATTAGATAACTGATCTGAGATTAGTTACTGCTCTCAGTAAATTTATTTAACATTTTTTTTAAAATGTTAAAATGTTTAATTTGTTTTTTTTTTCTTACACTAACGGTTCCAAGTGTAACAACTGCAATTTCCCTCCTTTAATAAATGATTTAATAAAGGATTAATAAAGTATTCTGATCTGATTAACAGTAAGTAGCTAAATAGCTTTTGTAGGTCCAGCATTAGCGGGCTAATCAGACTAGATCGTTGGATTCTCTTATTAAAAATAGTCGGGCTAAAAGTCTAATCAAACATTACGAAGCCAAATAGCTTTTGTAGATCCAACATCAGCTAATTATTATCATTTATCATTGATTTATAATCAGAATATTCACTTAGGCTGAGGTCGACATGTTGATATCAGTGCTATGTTGGATTAGCGGTAAAGTATCGGGGAAATTAGCCAGTTCCTAAAGCTGGCAGCAATGACTTACTAATACTTACTTACTTACCTACTAATACTAATATTAATATGAATACTAATATTATTAACTAATAATAGATGGTAATTGACCAGGAGCTCATGCTCAGAGCATGTGTGAGCTCACTCTGGCGATTCCAACAGACCCAAGTGGCCGTTACAGCTAGCTAACCCTAGCTGCTGCCTCTGAGGTAAAAAAAATCATTTAATAATGTAAAACGTTCCGTTTCTGAGTGATTATTGATTATAGGTATCGGTTCTAACTGAAAACTGATTATTTTAAAGAATTGACTAAATCATCTTTACATAACTGTGGTGAAATGCCTCGGTGGGACTGAAGATTTTAGCTAGCATAGCTAACTAACTAGCTAGCTAGCTCATGTCTTCAGCTGATAATGGGGTTTACGGTCACCGCTCTCATTAATTGTGATCAGGTCAGTTTAGTGTCCTGCTGAGTGTCCAGAACAGGAAGTACTGCACTACCTCTTCCTGTAGGGCCTGAATTACGACAGTGTTGCTGCTCTGTTTGCTAATTTATTGAGCTCTCCGGTGCCGACCAGAGGAGGACGGGTTCCCCGGTTGAGTCTTGGTTCCTCTCAAGGTTTCTTCCTCTCGATCTGAGGAGGTCTCCACTGGCTTGGTCAAAAGAGGCTCGGACCCGTTTCCCTGTAAAGCGCCAAATAAATACATTTGAATTGATTAGCATAGCTAATGCTATATGCTAACTAGCTAGCTGTGCTGCTATACTGATGGCTTTCATGGTCAGTGTGAAGAACTTTCTGTAAACGCGTTTAAAGTTACAAACAAAAACACTCTATAAGTTCAATAATATAAGATGATAATATTATATAATATTAAGATTAGAAGACATCACCAACATCGCCAAAAATACATGGAAAAAACCTAAGTATACACCTTATATATGTATATATATAGTATGTGTGTGTTTGTGAGGAGGGGTTAGCTCGGTGCTAGCTCCCTACAGGGTCGGACAACAGCTCATGCTAGCTGGTGTTGTGGTAAGTGGTAAGCGCTACAGCAGCTAGCAGCTGTTTTAATAGAGCTAGCTGTTGTTATCCTAATAGATTAGCTAATAGATTAGCTAAGCTAATCTATTAGGAGATCAGTTAGCTAGCACTAGCTGATCTGGAGAAGCCCTCTCGCTCGTTTGGATTAGCTCTTCTCGGGCTGCCGTTAGCTAGCTGGTCTCTCGCTGCCCCTCATTAAGAATGCTAGCTGTAAGGCTAACGCTAGGCTAATGCTTTATGCTATTGTTTGCTAAGCTACACCTTCAGCACTGCCTGACCGTGTCAACCACCACTGGTGTGAAGTGTGATTCAGATAAAACGAATCACATCATTCCTACGATTCCCATAGCCAAAAGTATCTGGACAGCTCTTCTAGGGAAGAGCTGGAGGGGTATACAGCCCCCCAGCATTGGTCTGAGGGGGTTCTCTGGAGTGATGGTGATGCTCCTCAGTCAAGCATTTCAGGAGAAGGACGAGTTTTTGTAAATTTTTATTATTATTATTTTTATTGTTACGTTTCCGCAGATCCAGAAGTTTCCGAAGTTTCCAAGGTTTTTCCGAAGCCGAAGTGTCCAAAAGTTGTCGGAGGTGAGTTCTCGCAGACAAACTGATGGTGTCAACGTTTAGCCTGAGCTCTCTGAATTCTGATTTGTTGGTTAGTTGTTGTGGTGGGGGTTGTTTAGGAGGATGGGGGGGTGGTGGAAACAGTTAGTGGGGGAAGAGTGACAGACTGGCGACAAGGAGAATGTCACAGCAATTGCAGGTCCATCAGAGCCGGCAGTGTGATGGGTGATTGCCTCATGTTTGGCTCGGCGAGTCCATCACGGAGGACACACACTCTCAGACCCCGAACCTCCGCCGCTGCCACCGCCACCGCCGCTGACATTTAAAGTGTTGATTCCTGAGCACTTATGTTAATTGTTGTAATTTTCCTGATGAAGCGCCGGCCTGATACCTTGATGCGGCCAAGATAGTTTTACATTTTCTCTGAGCGCGCGAGAGCTCGGCCATTTGGTCCTTGCCGTGTCAGCTCGGAGTGCTACTGAAAGCCCACAAAATTGCAAGCAAATTGCATCAGATTGCCAACATTGTGAAAAGGTAAATTGCTTGCAAATCTATTTAAACCACTGGCCTATTTTCATCAGCCGCAGTACTTGGTATTCATGATTGCTTAATTGGCGACCTTTTCTATTGTGTAGTGCTTTATGGCGTAATGGAAAGCGATCTTTACCAAACCAATTACGGCTTTTTCCCCCCCTCCCCGCTCCACGCCGGTACATTATGTGGTGATTGCGACGGCGAGTTCTTTGTAAATGAACTTTCTGATTCCAATTATTTCTTTATATAAGTGGCCGAGGACAAAGAGTCATTTGTTTTGCTATGATGTTGTATTTGAAAGCTCTTTCTGGCTAAGACCCGCAAAGCAAATGGAGGCTCAAAGTCCTGCCCTGCTTTTCAGCTGACCCCTCATCCAGCCCCGCTTTTTTTTTTTCTCTTCTTCTTTGGAGCAGGGGCCAATTATGAGCCTCGGGCTGCGAAATATTTTGTCAGGTGGTTGAAAACAAGCGCATTAGCTCTGCAATAGCAAGGATGTTTCAGCGCAGTGGGTTTGAATATAAGCAGATCATCAGGCCCGTTATGTACGTGGGCCTGGTCTCTATCTGATGTTCAAAGGCTAGGGTTCCGTTGCGAAAGTTTTGGCACCCCACTAGTTATATTAGTCAGACGATATGTTCTGTTGGCTTGATGCTAAATGAATAAGAGCACATTGTCTATACGGCACAATTACTGTCTGTTTACTGAATACTTCATTAATGTACGGGAAACTAATGGTGGCATGAATATATATATATATATATATATATATAGAGAGAGAGAGAGAGAGAATGATATAATAATAATATATAATGATGATATATACACTATATGGAATAGTGAATATGTATATAATATAACATTATAACATTAATATCCAGAATTCACACTGGGGTTTGGTGTGAAATGCTTGGTTCTAGATAACCTACAGTGGAGGTGAAGGGAAGCAGACGTCTGAAGCTCTAATAATAAAAGCTCCTCACAGAAAGTTCTTCACCTAATGGTGATGAAGACGCTGCCTGATGCCTGAGACACGGTTCTACCAGAGTTCTGAGAAGAGTTCGGCTCTAGAACCTGCTTTTAAAATCAGATCATTAAAATGGTGGAGGGATACATGCTGCAGGGTGTAGTGCAGCTACAGAAAGTAGTCCCTAAAGAAAACTGCATTAGTTCAGATTCTCTATTCACTATTTTACCTTCATCATCATCATCATCATCATTATTCCATATAAAACTCAGAAGACTCATGTAGCTGTATCTGTAGCTATGGGCTGTATCTGTGTTGTAGTCATGGCGACCGATTCCTGTTTTATTCACCACCACTGTAAAGAAATCAGGTTCACACCAACCCCCTGCTTATCAATCGCTTATCAAATGGATCAGCTCAGCTCAGTGTATTCACACACACACACACACACACACACTGTGCTGGAACGTTTACTTA
Organism: Salminus brasiliensis; assembly: GCF_030463535.1. Lineage (NCBI taxonomy): Eukaryota > Metazoa > Chordata > Actinopteri > Characiformes > Bryconidae > Salminus > Salminus brasiliensis. The sequence continues at coordinate 45,793,140 of NC_132882.1, forward strand.
CTGTACAGCTCGCTGGGTAAGTGTGTGCCCAGGGGGTGGGGGGTTGGGGTGAGTGTGTGTTTCATCATGACAGAAGTCGGTGTCAACAGTAACAGATTCAGGATATTAGCCTATTTTAACCTGTGGTCAGACAGACAGGATGTGTGTGTGTGTGTGTGTGTGTGTGTGAGAGAGAGAGAGCTTTGGGTGCTAGACTGTAAATTCTGTCTGCGTCAGGCTGAAGGCTGATTGATCTCTCAGTGTGGGATCGATAAGCAGACGCTGTCATGTTTATAACGGATGATCCGTCCGGCCGAGATGAATTAAGACTCTTCAGATCAGCTCAGGCCGGCCAGGCGCCGCGCTCATCAATCCCGCCGGCCGGCTCCGGCTAGCGCACCGTCCGCCCTCAATCTGCCAGCCCGCAGCCTCGGCCTCGGCCTGCGCGGCCTCCTCGCTGCCCTGCTGCTGTCGGGGCTGACCCACTTTCCCAGACTGAGCCTGAGCCGAGAGTGTTGGTTCTTCAAGGGTTCTTTACTAAAATATAAAGAACCCTACGTAGAACCCTGACAACTCGTAGAACCATTTAGATGCTTGAATTCAATTATGTTGTCACTGTTCCAAAACGGTTCTTTAAAGGTTCTTTAGTAGAGGGGATGGTCCTACATAGAACTCAAAGAACCATGTGGATGCATTACATGTTCTTTATCACTCTCTTTAAAACAGGGTTCTTCAAAGGTTCTTTAGTAGAAGCGATGGTCCTACATAAAACTGTAGGATCCATTTGGATGCATACACTTCTCTTTGTCACTCTTAAATAAGGGTTCTTTAAAGGTTCTTTAGGTTTTAAGATGTTAAAACACTCTACAGTGCAGTTGAGAGCCCAAGCCCTTTGTACTGTTTGAAAGGGTTCCTCAGGGGTTCTATATACAGACCTCAAAGAACCATTTTAACGCAAAATGGGTCACCAAAGGTGTAACTTTGAAGTTGCCACCTGAAGTTTTGCACATGAAATTTAATTGCATTAATTCCTATAGAAATTATGTAAATTTGCTGTCTGTCCCCCTCCTGGGCCTGTTTGGTACTGCACACTGTCCTGTCTCAGAACCCTGTTCGCTACACCGACAAAAGCCAGCGTGACGGGACCTTTAGAGTAGCTGGGTCCACCCATTAGACGGGGTTTCCAGGAACTTGTAGACAACCATCACCTGCTATCATCAAACATTTGCCCTCTCTCTCCCCTCTCGTGTCTCGTCCCCCCTGATTAATCCCTTTGATCATTTGCTGAAATACATCACACCCAGGACTGTTGATTAAATCAAAAATGGATAGCCATTGTCTTTCCCGCACGTCCTTTATCAGAACTGCATCTCGGAGGGTGCTCGTTTGTCTCCGCCTGTTACGAGGCATAATGGCGGCACTTGTTGGCGAGAGGTAGATTAGGGGGAGATTAATACAGTGGCTCTGGTCTCCCGCTTCTCTTGCTCTCCGCCTGGCCTGTCGCCTCTCGTTTCTCCGCCGCTGAGACAGACCTGCTGTTTTTGTGCTGTTTTCGCTCACGGGAACCATTTAACCTTCATCGGCTCATCTGTTACGGCGCTCCTCGGGCCGGGACACGTGGCATAATCACGACTTTCCCGAGATCATTCGTCAACAAACCTGCCAGTTCTGGTTCTTCTGATCGGAACTCATCCTGAGAAAGACAGAGAGAGGGACATTCTGTGGACAGTGTACACGTACGATGCTGATGATCTGGTGATGGCACAACCCAAGGATCCTGAGACAGTTCTGGTCTTGATCCCTGTTTTTGTCACTGTCCTGGTATGTGTCCCTGTCTCTGTCATTGAACCTGGTCCTAATCTGGTCTCGGTCTCTATTCTGGTGCCTGGTCCCTATCTCTGTCCTTAAACCTGGTCCTCATCTGCTCTTTGTCTCCATTCTGGTACCTGACCCTGTCCTGGTTCTTAATATCTGTCCTTAAACCTGGTCCTCATCTGGTCTCTGTCTCTATTCTGGTACCCGACCCTGTCCTGGTCCATATCTCTCTTTTGGCAACTGAGCCTGTCTTGGACCCATCCATTTTCCTTAAACCTGACCCTCGTCTGGTGTCTGTCTCTATTCTGGTGCCCGACCCTGTCCTGGTCCCTATCTCTGTTTTGGTACCTGACCCTGTCCCGGTCTCTATCTCAGTCAGTGTCTTGGTACCTGACATTGTCCTGGCTCCTGCCTGTCTCTCTTGCTGATCCTGTCCTTGTCCCTGTTCCTGTCTCTGTCCCAGTCTCTGGGTCTATCTTGGAACCAGTCCCATACCCTGTCCTGCTCCATGACACTGTCTAGGCCCAGCCATTATCCCTGCCTGTCCTGTGTACATCATTGTCCTTGTACATGACCAGTTCTCAGTTCTAGTTTCTGTCCTTGTCCCAGTTTCTGTCTCTTGTCTCTTTTTCTTTCCTAGTCCCAGTATTCTTCAGTCAACACCCGATACCCCTGATGGACTAGGACTTTTGATTTCATAGAAAGAAGCAGGCCGACTAGATCCCACCTCCTCTCCGCCATCTTTGCCACCATGAGTGGTTGATAGGCTCTGAAAACATGACCTGCAGTATATCCACATTCTCACAGTTCTTCAACAGGTGGTTGTTGAGTTTGCTAGATTATTTATGACCACCATGACGGGCAAATGTGCTTAGCTAGACACAGAACAAGCCTCTTTAATAAGTCCAAAGAAGGAAGAATAGGCGTGTTGGTGTAATTCCCACTGCGCACTCTGCTTATCAAATTAAAGTGGGGCGAAAGCTCTGTCACATTCGATGTCAGTGCCTTTGGGCTGGACAGCATGTGTAAAATTGGCCAACAAGAGATTTGAAGTGGTGCTTGGGGTGGGAGACATCAGCCAAACCCCCTCTCCCGCCAAACCTCACCCCCCCCCACTTGCTGAGGTCAGCTGTCCCGAAGTGGCCGCTGTAAAGACTGGCACAGCGAGGCTGGGGCCCACTACATCGCCTCCAGCTGGGAGACTTTATTACCCCTACCCCTCCTCACCTGGCCCGGGCATTCATAGCATACTCGCCCTATTAAATATACATGAGGCAGGAGGGCAGCGGGGCGGGGGATTGGCTGGTGGGGTGGGAGGGCGATTGGGGGTTGATGGTTGGTGCAGGTGGCTGTCAGGACTGTAATTGGTCACTGCTTGCCTCCGCGGCGTAAAATTGTTTTCATTATGTGCCGAGACGATGTGGGGGGGGGGGGGGTACTCCACTTAAACAAGTGCTTAGCATGGCAGGGAGGAGGAGTGGAGGGGCGCGCGAAAGAGAGAGAGGAGGACAGGGGAAGGAGCAAGAGGAAGGCTCATCATTAAGTAACCACAGAAGGATAATAGCAGCTAATAACGCGAGCTGGCGCTAAAAGTGAGAAGAGGAGGGACGAGGACGGAGGAGGACGGAAGGGAAAGATCGCTTTAAGCACTAGGAGCTAGGAGTTAGGAGAAGGGAGGGAGTGTTTTCGTGGCTGCAGCTCTCCCCAGGGCCCTTGAGAACCTCCCTGGTCACTGGGGAGTGTGGAGGGAGGGAGAGGGAGAGAAAGAGCGAGAAGTTTCCACCTGACTGGAGTTCCCATGGTTCGCCTTGCAGGAGCGTAAGCTGGTTTCTGCAATAAACTCGGCTCATTGTCCCTCAGAAAGGCCAGGCAGCCCCCATTCTGCATTTGGATTCAAGGGTCTCTCTCTCTCTCTCTCGCTCGCTCTCTCTCTCGCTCTCTCTCTGTGCTGAACTAATCACCACCACAGTCTGTTTAATTGCAGCCAAAGGGAGAGATGTGTTCAAGAAGTCATCATGATCCCACCCACCATCTCTCGCCCTCTCTCTTCATCTCCGTCTCCCTCTATTAAGAAACTCACTAAGAAGAATGTGGACAAAAGTATTGGGACACCATTGGGACACAATACACCCGCAGGAGCTTTTATATGACGTCCCGTTCTAAACCCATAGGCATTATTATTAATCTGGAGCTGGTCCCTCTTTGCTCTAAGCTCTACCAGCAGCAGCAGGTCTGGAGCTCTGCTGCAGTTACTGAGTCAGTTGGAGGCTTTTCTGCACTCTGCTCTGAGCTCAGCACTCGGCCCTGACCCCGCTCTGTAACTTTACGTGGTCTCACAGACATTCGGTGGCTGAGCTGCTCTCTGTGAGCTGTTCCTCCTAAACTCTTCCACTGTTCAATAATAACACCACTCACAGCTGATGGAGGAAGATCTAGGAGGGAGGAGATTTCACCAGCTGACTTGTTGTTGTTGGTGCAGCGGTGTCTCCTATTACATACAGAACCACGCTGGAGTTCAGTGAGCTCTGCAACTTCTGCAGGTTCTTCAGAAGCACCTTCATGCTGCAGATCTCCCAGTGTGTTCTACTGGGTTCAAATCTGGTGACTGGGGAGAACCACCACTGAAGAACCCTGAGCTCATCGTCATGTTCTCGGCCTTCTGCTCTTGGCTGAAGGTAGTGGAACCTGATGTGGTCTTCTGCTGTTGTTCCTTATGGGCATGTGTAAGTGTCGTGGGTACCTGTGTGTGTGTGTGTGTGTGTGTGTGTGTGTGTTACAGGGACCAATAAGATTTCTCCAGGTCTGACTGTGGGGGCTTCTGACATGCAAACGTTTGTGCAACCACCTGAGGCACCATAACAGCCACCTAGCAACACCATGCCAGCAACCACTTAGGGTTCCATTGCAACTGCCTGGCAAACACCTAGCAACGCCTTAGCAACCACTAAACAAAACCTTAGCAACTACTAGGTAACACCATAGCAACCACCTAACAACCTCATAGGAACTATTTGGCAACCACATAGCAACCCCATAGCAACCATCCAGATACATATTCAGTAGAGAGATGCTGTTTTATTGCCTAATGTCATTTTCCACTGTCTGGCTCAGTGGTTTACTGTAATCTACATCTTATTTATTATAGAAAAATAAAGATATATATAATATAATATACAAACATATATAAAATAAAGCATTATACATCCATCCCCAAATAATCATTATCATTAATCATTATGTAAAATTGAAATTTGGGGTCAACATATGCACCTGTCCCACCCTAAAATTGCACCAAAACAGCACCCATGGGGCACCAAGCTATCAGTGGTCACTTTCGGCTGTAATTCCAGAATTGTAAATTAATTAGAGACTAATATAATGGACACTGCTCCATCCACAGTGCTCCTGCATTTCTACGCTGAAAGCCTGACCCCACGCTGGCATTCAGTGTCAGTGCAGTCAGCTGCTGAGCTGGAGGGGGCTGGGGAGGGGGGTGGGGGGTCAGTATAATAACCCTGAGCCTCCATAATGGACACAAATTCACCCCTGTTCTTTTTAAAACACAGCTTTGGGAGAGGGAGAAGGTGCAGGGCCATGTGTGGGATGACTTAGGGGTCATTCGCTCAGCAGAGTGTGTTGAAGGGGGGGGTCACAGGATTTATGGACTAGACCCCCCTAACACACACTCACACACACTCACACACACACACAGCCCGGCCTATGATAGACAAACCATTGGCCTCTTTTGAGTAGCAGTCCTTTCTTATTCATTGGATCAGCCCACAGTCCTCAGCTCTTTCCCCTTTTCACAGTTAGAGAGACTCTCAGAGGAAGTGAGTGAGCGCAAACAACAGCCAGCCAGGCCAAATAAAAACACCCCATCCCAGAGCGGCCGTTTTCAGGGGGGTTTCAAATGGATACCCGTGTTTTATTTCTACCACTGTTGTAAATTCCAGCTGAAAAGCTCAGTTTTGAGTGTAGAAATGTTCAAGTCATCCATTACGATACATTTTAATAATGTTTAATAAAGTAAAGGAGCTCATTTTGGGTCTAAATAGAAATGTTCGAGCTTTTTAGCTTACAGTCTTTGAAAATTACTGGGTGTGTTGTTTTTTTTTACTGTATTCTACTACTGAAAACTAAACTGAATGAATATTTGAATTGTTACGTTGCATCAAGCTGCATATATTATATCCATAAACAGTCTTATTCAAAAGTTTTTGCACCCCATGCTTATTTACTTAAGTGCATATTAGTCATATCCTCTACAGAGACTCGTTTCTGCACACCCATAGGAATAACCTCTCTTTATTTACTGAATTTAATATAGAAAAACTAATAAATTGAAATGTGAAATTGCTTAAATCTGAGACATTCTATCACAAGGTAGGGAAATTACAGCTTATTAGATTTTGTAAGAGATCTATTACGTGAATCAACTGCATAATGTTTAAAAGCAATAATATTTATTAATTATGAAGATTAATATGGATTAGTACTGATTATAATTGTATATAGGTCTAATAAAAAATGAGCTCATGTTCTAATGTAAAGGAAATTGCTTAATTTTTTAATTGTATAAATAATTAATTTGAGGTGTAGAGTGACATTACAAAATACTTTTTATTTATTTTTTTAATTTTAGAAATTTCATGATACATTAAAATTTGTACCAAGGAATAAAAGTCCAATTCCAGATCAGAAACTTCTTAGTGTTGCAAGAAAAGATAAGAAAAGTTCTGTTGCTATATATTTTTTAAAAATTGCTGTAAGTAAAATCTTAGTCCTAGACTTGTTAGCAGTTTTAGTCTATTTTTAAACGTGAATATGAAGACTGGAGCGTCCATTTATTTACTAGTGTATATGTCCAGCAGGTATTCTCAGTACCAGTAAGACCCGGTCGACCCATTTCCCTTCATAGCTATTATTGCTATCTCCTTTTATCTAAATACCCACGTTTAGAAAGGTCACATGATTAGCCTTAGACTAACATTAGCATGGTGCCAAATGCATTGTTGTCATTTCCACCTTGCCTAGTGTCCGTCAGCGACAGCAGCACAGCCCATCGTTAATTTGGAATGTGGTTTCTTCCAGTGTTCTGGAGAGCTCGCCCAACATTGCAACAGTAGCTCCTACAGAAGAACTCATTTGTAGGTGGAGCATGAACAGGTCAATTAGCCTGAGCCGCCTGGGGAATGAAGGTCCATGGCAGCTCCCCTTGTCAGCCCAGCATGAGCTGGACCTTTATAGGGTGGGACGTTCAAACCCATCCACATCCTAAAAGACTTCCCCAGTGACCTGGGACCACTTACTTAACCTCACACCAGGCAGGCTGCCCTGCCCAAACAGAGGGTTTCGCACTGCCTTGTGCATTTTCCTGGGGGGCGTCCCTCGCAGAACCAAATCGTTAGCCCCCTGGGTGAAAAGAGGGCATTTATCTGCTTAATGTTCAGAGCTCACGGGTGTCGGTGATGCTTGTGCTAACAGTAGATGTTGCTGTATAGCACCATGATGGAATGTAGCCATTCAAATCTGTTCAATTCTGGTAAAAATGTCATTTGTCTTCTGAATTTGAGTATATAAGAAAGTAAAATATGATTTAACGTAAAAAAGTAACTTTCAAAGGACGTTCTAAAATTGAAATTGGCTATTTTTGAGAGAGAAGCCTACCTAGATGTTCTGTAGAAGAGCGTAGATACGTTTCCTAGTGCTGCCTCTGACATGGCTGATTCTGATTCTTTGCAGAACCGGTTTGGTTCTAATTGAATCTAACTTGAATGGCCATGACCAGTACAGTTCACTGGGAACTCATCTACCTAATGGTATACAATATATTGGGGTGTTGCCCAAGGCTCAATTCTGGGCCCTATGTTATTTTAGTTATATTTCCTTCATTTTATTACCCAACTTATCTTTTTTTTCATCAGTATGTAGACAACACCTGGTTTGATTAGTTCTAGCACCTGATGCCTACAATTTTACTGGTTACCAAGGGAAACGATGCAAAGATTTGCTAGCAAGAACTCAGGATTCAGGATATCTGCAGTGCTGTGTAGTAGATTTTGTAGTGGTGCTGTTTCTGGAGATGTTCTATAGAAGAGCTTCAATCTGAACATATGAATTGTTTCCTCACATTCTGGAGAGTTTTCAAAAACAAGAGATTAATGGAACACAATTGCTATTCATGAAGCTCTCTCTGTGAAGAGATGGGGGGATTTTGCATTGTGTGGCCAATTGGGCTGCCCCTCCCTCGCTCTCTTGACTTCTGGGCGGGCTGGTTGGAGCGTCATTCTGGCCAATCAGGGCTGGGCTGTGAAAACGCTGCGCTCTAGCCCTATAACTCTCCCTCCTGCACCGTCCCAAAGACTGTTTAAATGGTTTTGGGTTATTATTGCCCACTGAGGGCCAAAGGAATATTCTGTCAGGCCTAAGACAGGAGGGGTGCAAGGGTGCAGGGGGGCAGGGGGTGGCATGGGCCTGGCTTTTTCTCCACGAGTTTTGCCCAGACAGCTGTTCGGGCCTTGCCTGACTTTTCATATGGATATGTATGGTAATGGCGGGCAATAGAGTGGGCCTGAAGAGCAGGCAGGCAGCGCCCGGGTCCTCACTCCGGCCGCCATGCTCCGAAGGCGCCACAAAAGGAGCAGTAAAAGGGTAAAAAAAAAAAGGGGGGGGGGCACTGGTGAAGCTTCCACTTTTTGTGGGCCTGAATTAGTTCTGCGAAAGCAATGAAAGTGATCTTTAGCAGCGCGACAGGGGGAAGGCTGCCCATGGGAGCCGGCGGCCTCATTAGCACAAAACCGTCCAACACAGACAGATAATCAACTGCAGCAGATTCAACCATCACACCCACGAAGCCTGTCACAACAGTAACCCCCCCCCCAACACACACACACACACCCGTCCACTTCTGTTCATTCGAGATGTGACACAGGCTCATCCCAGTGCCTTCTATTATTATGTTTTTTCTCTTTCTCCAGCTGGCCATTTGGTGGGTTCATTGTCAGCTGATGTTCTGAATGTCTTCAGTCTCGTATTATGATTCTCCAGTTCTGCACAGTGTCCCAAAACAGCAATTTTCAGGCCTTTCCTGCAGAAATGAAGGAACAAGAACAATTACAGAGCAGAATACAGCATAACTGAGTAAACGGATCTGCACTGGTCAAAGTTATGAGTGATCTGAGAGTCAGAAGGGACTCGGTTCTTTGATTCAGTTATCACAGAATCAAATCAGTCATTTTGACCACTTGCCTTGACAAGCTTCTATATCCCAGGTTCAGATCCTACTCGAATGGCCATGACTAATACAGTACTTATGTATCTTAGTGGTATGCAATATTGTATAGGGTTCCTCAAGGCTCAGTCATGGGCCCTACATTGTTTTATGTGTTTTTGCTTGTTTTTTATTAACAAACATGTCTTTTTTTCATCTGTATGTAGACAACACCTGGTTATATCAGTTCTAGCACCCGATGCTTATAAATCTACTGGTTTGACTTGATTTTAATATTCTTTTATTCATTTATAAAAGTCTCTGTGTTCTTATGTCTCCCAACCTAAGCAGTGAAATTGCTGGATGTTGTCCTGCTAGACCACTCAGGTCATCCCAGCTTTTAGCTATTTCGCCTTCAAGCCCTGGAAGTCTCCACCTGAAGACTTAGTAATGACAGCTGCTTAAAAGCCACTTACTTCATTTAGCATTCAAATAGGATCTATTGTTTTCACTGATGGACAGGATGGAGGTGCGCTGATAAACTGCAGAAACAGATGGGCTACTACTGGGCTACTGTGTTTGTAAACCAACAGAGGGCACCTATATGGTGAGTGTTTCTGATAATATGGCCATTTACAGTACAACAAGAAAAGGGGCACCTAATGAACCTGAGTGGGCTTGGTGTAGATCCAGTGTCCAGTCTGTTTGATGTTTGCTCCCAAATTTCATCCTCAGGGATCAATACAGTGACTTGTTCGCGAGCCCCGTTGGACAGTATGGTCACGCCACCTAGCCAGCAGACTCAGGCCTCTCTACTTTACACTCCGAGGGCAATTGTCAGGTTCACACACAGCAAAAGCAGGGAAGTGTGTGACAAGCTGGAACTCCAGTAACGTGTGGAATTAGAGCCGGGCTGATGAAGCGTCAGATGTATTAAAGGTTGGTAGAAGCTTGCGTGTGGAGGATTGTTAGAGCAGGTGGTCAGGCAGGTCTGTGTGGGTGAGCTGCAATTTATTCACACTGTTCCCACAAGCAGCGCAGCCCTTTCCTCCGCCGGTGTTAGGTCTGAGGAGGGGGAGCAGTTTGACATGCTACATGTTGAGGGACTTACAGAACTTACAAGAATTAGGTCTGTTTTTAAAAGAAATTAATGTAGGGTCAATCAAAAGGTAGGTGTTTTTAAAAAGGATAGGGGGAGGGTTTAAAATGTGTAGTGACGAGGTTAGGGTGGGTGGTTTTAATAAAAAGGGGTGAGTGATAAAGAAATATGTCTTCAAAATGTTTGGAGTGGGTGATTTAAAAATGAGGTGTCTAAGAAGCTAAAAAAAGATTGACTCAAAACTGTGAGTGATTCAAGCTAAATGTGAGTGATTCAAAAATGTGAGCGATTCAATGTAAAAGTGAGTGATTTAGAAATGTGAGTGATTCAAGCTAAAAGTGAGTGATTCAAAAATGTGAATGATTCAAGCTAAAAAAAAAAGTGATTCACAAATTTGAGTTATTCAAGCTAAAAAAGAGTGATTCAAAAATGTGAGTGATTCAAAAATGTGAGTGATTCAAGCTAAAATGCTAAAAGTGAGTGATTCAAAAATGTGAGTGATTCAAAAATGTGAATGATTCAAAAATGTGAGTGATTCAAAAATGTCAGTGATTCAAGCTAAATGTGAATGATTCAAAAATGATGTGTGTTTTTAGATCGGGATGGATGGTTCAAAAAGTAGGTGTCCTTTTTTAAAGAATTAGGGCTGAGAGATTAAAAAAATTAGGTGTCTTCAAAAACGTAGAGGGGGGGGGGGCATTTCAAATATCTACAGAATTCAAATATCCAAAAAATATAAATATAATATTTTACAGTGCACCATATATTGTGATACATACTCAATTTACTCACTTAAAAAATCCAAATCCAATAAACCAGCACTGATTCTGTCCTCTAATGAACATCAGGTCAGTCGGTCAGGTGTACTGTAAGCATGGAGCAGTAATGTCATTTTTCACTCTAATGATGAACAGTGTCACACAGAGTAGTGTGATCATAACACCACCCCCCCACACACACCCCCACCCGCAGGTCTATACGAGGCCGGGTGGGCTCAGCCTCTGGTCCGGTGAGCTCTGTAAGTTGTGGAGAAGTTGTTTTTCGATGGGGCTGAGTGGGAACGGCTAAGCAGCACACACTCATACGCCAAGCCTGTGCTGAGCGTAATAGCTGCCTAACCGCCTCGAGCTTAAATGGACTGGAAAATGCCATTTTAATTTTCATGTTAATTGAGATGGACTAATTGTTAATATATTCACCAGCGGGGGAAAAAAATAGCACAATAAAATGGGATCTGGAGTCGTTTGGACTTTAATCGTGTGGAAATTACATGTTAGAACCGAACAAAGTGTTTTATTCTGGTAGTTTTATGAATGCGTTCCACTGAGTGCGGCCTCGGGATGCTGGACAGATATATATATATATATATATATATACATATATATATATATATATAGGCTTTCTACTAGATTTTAGAGCAGGATTTGATTGCACTCAGCCACAAGAGTATTAGTGAGGTCAGGATGTAGGTACTGGAACACAGTTCCTGATGAATGCATATATATATATATATATAGAGAGAGAGAGAGAGAGAGTATGTTTGAGTACATATTGTGAATCTGGCAGTTGTTCTTTATACTGTATCAGAATTTCATGATGAATTGACCAATAGAAATGCCCCAAAATTACAAGGTTTTTGCATAACAACAACAACAAAAAAAGACTAAAACGATTAAAAACTGTAAAAATTAAATGAGGGGAACATGGTGGGGCTTTGATACACGGCTCTTTAACAGAAAGAAAATGACAATCGCAGTAAAAAGGCGTCTTCTAATGCATTTAATCTAATCCAATTTCCAAATTTCCCTAAAAAGGAATTACGAGATACGGCCGGTGGGGGGTGAATCCGCATCCAACAATTGCCATCCATTTTCCCAATAAAAAAGAAAGAAAAAAATTGTCAGGCAGCTAAGCAGGCCTATTCTCCGCGGCAGCCCCCGTCCTTCACGGGGCGACTATAGAAATTAGCCCGGGCCTTCTCCCGGCTCTCACACTTGGCTACACATGCTTGCATGGACACAAGGAAGAGGAGGGGGAAACTCCTTTCTTTCTGTCAGCATTCCTGACCAACAATGGCTAGATTAGGCAACGAGAGGCCCCCTTCGGAGTGAGGGGGGGCTGCTGAGGGGGGGTGTATTGAGGGCATTGAGTGGGCCATTGGCCCTGGCTGGAACAGCTGGTGGGGGTTAATGGCGGCTGAACCCTTTCTCTATTGTGTGTGTGTGTGTGTGCCACTCATGGGAAGGGATGGGGAACACTGACAGGTTCTAGGGTGTGATGAACCCTCAGCAGAGCATGCGGGGGTCACCCTACGGGGGCGCACGAGGTGTGTGTGTGTGTGTTCTGGTGGATGATGGCCCCTTCCCACATCCCTCTTTTGCTGTCATAAGTGACACACAATGCTATTAGAACTTCATACTGGATATTAATGCTATTAGAACTTCATACTGGATATTAATGTTATTAGAGCTTCATACTGGATATTAATGATAATAGAGCTTCATACTGGATATTAATGTTATTAGAACTTCATACTGGATATTAATGTTATTAGAACTTCATACTGGATATTAATGTTATTAGAGCTTCATACTGGATATTAATGATAATAGAGCTTCATACTGGATATTAATGTTATTAGAACTTCATACTGGATATTAATGTTATTAGAACTTCATACTGGATATTAATGTTATTAGAGCTTCATACTGGATATTAATGATATTAGAAATTCATACTGGATATTAATGTTATTAGAGCCTTATACTGGATATTAATGATATTAGAGCTTCATACTGGATATTAATGTTATTAGAACTTCATACTGGATATTAATGTTATTAGAGTTTCATACTGGATATTAATGTTATTAGAGCTTCATACTGGATATTAATGTTATTAGAGCTTCATACTGGATATTAATGTTATTAGAACTTCATACTGGATATTAATGTTATTAGAGCTTCATACTGGATATTAATGATATTAGAAATTCATACTGGATATTAATGTTATTAGAACTTCATACTGGATATTAATGTTATTAGAGCTTCATACTGGATATTAATGATATTAGAGCTTCATACTGGATATTAATGTTATTAGAGCTTCATACTGGATATTAATGTTATTAGAACTTCATACTGGATATTAATGTTATTAGAGCTTCATACTGGATATTAATGATATTAGAAATTCATACTGGATATTAATGTTATTAGAGCTTCATACTGGATATTAATGCTATTAGAAATTCATACTGGATATTAATGTTTTTTTGAATGAGTGGCAGTGATAGTAAAGACAAATAATAAACAAATAATAAACAAAATATAATTATATGTCGATATCAAAACATGTAATTTTACATTCAATAATTTAGAATGACTTTATTTTTAGATATTTATTTATTTGAATATTTCAATAATAAAATCAAAACTGTAAATCTAATTCTAAAGTTTTCAGTGTGAATTTATTTAATCATTGATAAAAACATTTGACGCTGGATTCAGGCTTTGAACTTTGGGTTTGAATTGTAATTTTCCACATTTTAAAATAGTAATTTTACAGTTTTTACTGATGGAATGTTTGATTATGGATCCTGAACATGTGATTAGGAATTAGTAATTATAACGATATAGCGATTAGTAAATATTTATAGAGTAAATATGAATTGAATGAATTCCATATTTGTGAACAGTGACTCCAGTTTGTCAGTGCTGATTTCAGAGCTCGGAGTTTAAAGTAATTACCAGTTTTACTTCATTCCTGACTTTGAAATGTTGTCTTAAAGAGTGATTCCAAACTTTTGAACAGGGATCAGCAGAGAGAGCTGAGTGCTGGGGAAGGTCTGGACGAGGACGGAGCATCTCTCTAACCGAGGAGGAAAAGGTAGGGATGGAGTTTTGCAGTGGTGAGCATGTTTCAGATAAGGTCTCTTCACCCTGTCTCTCTCTCTCTCTCTCCCTCCCTCCCTCTCTCTCTCGCCCGCACTGTTGTTGAGGCTTTAAATTGATTAGGGTTTTCTCCGCGGTGTGTTTCATCACCGAGCTGATACGTTCCCACGAATCGATCAAAACAGCCACTTCAGTCCATCCTCCACACTCCTATAGAGCAATCAGTCAGTCCGGCGCCACCACCTGGGAGCACACAGCGGTGCGTTTCAACATCTGTATGGAAATGTGTGTGTAGTGCTCAGCATTCAGGAGAGCCTCCACCAGAGCTGAGTTTAGAGCTCTTTTCATCTAAATGCAGCTTTGCTGTGTGTGTGTGTGTATGTGTGTGTGTGTGTGTGTGTGTGTGTGATCAGAGCTGGGACTGCCCCCCCCCCCCCAGCCTAATGGTCACCTGCATTAGTATTCAGAAGCTGAAGACAGGGGGAATCACAGTCACTACAACGTTAACCATAAACACACCAATGTGTGTATGTGTGCGTGTGTGTGTATGTGTGTGTGTGTGTGTGTGTGTGTGTTTGTGTGTGTGTGTGTGTGTGAGACACAGACCCTGGGCCTTGTTATTGGGAAGTGGGACTGTTAGCGGTTTAATTTTGCACCCAGTTTAAATTCAACTTTCAGATTTTAATCATTCCAATAGTTTTACATAAAAGTAAACCGATTTCCAAACTTTTAAACACACCGCAGATTCATACTGGATTAAAATTAATCTAAAAACATGCCGCAGATTCATACTGGATTAAAATTAAACTAAAAACATGCCGCAGATTCATACTGGATTAAAATTAAACTAAAAACACAGTGCAGATTCATATTGGATTAAAATTAACCTAAAAACACAGTGCAGATTCATATTGGATTAAAATTATACTAAAACACACTGCAGATTCATACTGGATTAAAATTAACCTAAAAACACAGTGCAGATTCATACTGGATTAAAATTATACTGAAAAACACACTGCAAATTCATATTGGATTAAAATTATACTAAAACACTGCAGATTCATACTGGATTAAAATTAACATAAAAACACAGTGCAGATTCATACTGGATTAAAATTATACTGAAAAACACACTGCAAATTCATATTGGATTAAAATTATACTAAAACACTGCAGATTCATACTGGATTAAAATTAACATAAAAACACAGTGCAGATTCATACTGGATTAAAATTATACTGAAAAACACTGCAAATTCATACTGGATTAAAATTAAACTAAAAACACACTGCAGATTCATACTGGATTCAAATTAAAATAAAAACACACTGCAGATTCATACTGGATTAAAATGGACTGGATTAACGTCTGCAGGTGAGACGGATCCTGGTCCTGTAGGACTTTGCAAATGAAGAGAATCAGACGAGGAGGATCGGGGCGGACGGAAGTAGAGGGACAGTGTGTGTGTGGTGGGGGGGGGGGTGGGGGGGCAGTCGGGGCGATCTGAGGGAAGATGAAGTGGCTAATCTGAGAGGGTGAGTTTGTGTTTGAGATTAGGGCTTGGCCGACAAGCTGGGGGACAAAGCCTGCGCTGACGGCACGAGGAAATGAAATGTTTACATGGGGGACAAGAGGGGGTTAAAAACGACACACTGCTTGACACTTACTGTGAGTGTGTGTGTGAGAGTGTGTGTGTGTGTTTTCTGTGTGTTTGTGTAAAGGGATGACTTCCTCTGGCTGCAGGGCTGAGACTACAGGTGTTACAGGATGTGTGTGTGTGTGTGTGTGTGGGGGGGGGGGTTACAGGCAAAAAACAATAGCAGAAAATCAGCAGGATAATCCCCCACTGATAAACCTGCTGACAGCTCAGCTGTACTGACTGATTACTGTCATTTTACTATATAGACAAAAGTATTGGGACACCTGTTCATTCATTGTTTCTTCTGAAATTAAAGGTATTAAAAACTCCCCAACACAGCTCTTCCACTGCTCCACAGCTCAATGCTGGGGGGCTTTTTACAAGATATATTCATATCCTCGTCATACAGTTAAATAGACACACACTGCAGATTCATACTGGATTAGAATGACTAAACAAGTAAAAGTACTAATGCTGATTAGAATGACCACAACCTGATGATGAAACTATCATCATCAAAATAATAAGACTACACACACTGCAGATTCATACTGGATTTAGATGACTGCAAATTCTATTATCATCAATATAATAAGACCACACACACTGCAGATTCATACTGGATTTAGATGACTGCAAATTCTATTATCATCAATATAATAAGACTACACACACTGTAGATTCATACTGGATTTAAATTCCTTCACAATTCTTAATGCCAGGCAGCAAAAACTACACACACTGCAGATTCATACTGGATTACAATGTCTAAACAAGTTTCACTTGCAAATTGTATTATCATCAAAATAATAAGACTACACACACTGCAGATTCATACTGGATTAGGATGATTAACAGGTAAAACTACATACACTGCAGATTCATACTGGATTAGAATGTCTAAACAAGTTTCACGGACATTAAAAAACACACACTGCAGATTCATACTGGATTAGAATGTCTAAACAAGTTTCACGGACATTAAAAAACACACACTGCAGATTCATACTGGATTTAGATCACTGCAAATTCTATTATCATCAATATAATAAGACCACACACAGCAGATTCATACTGGATTTAGATCACTGCAAATTCTATTATCATCAATATAATAAGACCACACACACTGCAGATTCATACTGGATTTAGATGACTGCAAATTCTATTATCATCAATATAATAAGACCACACACACTGCAGATTCATACTGGATTTAGATGACTGCAAACTCTATTATCATCAATATAATAAGACCACACACACTGCAGATTCATACTGGATTTAGATGACTGCAAATTCTATTATCATCAATATAATAAGACCACACACACTGCAGATTCATACTGGATTTAGATGACTGCAAACTCTATTATCATCAATATAATAAGACCACACACACTGCAGATTCATACTGGATTTAGATGACTGCAAATTCTATTATCATCAATATAATAAGACCACACACACTGCAGATTCATACTGGATTTAGATGACTGCAAATTCTATTATCATCAATATAATAAGACCACACACACTGCAGATTCATACTGGATTTAGATGACTGCAAATTCTATTATCATCAATATAATAAGACCACACACACTGCAGATTCATACTGGATTTAGATGACTGCAAACTCTATTATCATCAATATAATAAGACCACACACACTGCAGATTCATACTGGATTTAGATGACTGCAAACTCTATTATCATCAATATAATAAGACCACACACTGCAGATTCATACTGGATTTAGATTACTGCAAACTCTATTATCATCAATATAATAAGACCACACACTGCAGATTCATACTGGATTTAGATTACTGCAAACTCTATTATCATCAGACTCTAAAATCTGTAGCGTGTAGTTTTTGGAGCCTGATGATAATAAATGAGCTCTGCTCTGATTGGCTGAAATGCTGTCTCTGTGTTCATTGCGAGTGAAGTTCTATGTGCATGTGTTTGTTTTTGTGACGTCACACAACAGGCCCGAGTTTCATCTATGGATTGTGTGCTAACAGTGTTTACATGCTAACTGACTAGCACTCTGCGGCCTCCCGCGGTTCTCCCGGAGAACGTCTTTCTCCGCATCCCTGCTCGGAACAAATTGCAGAGCTTTACGGCTGCAATCACTCTGGGAACGCGGCCAAAGCGGAGAACTTTGAAGGAGCTCAGCCCCCCGCCTGCTTTTACGAGAGAGGATGATTGCCTCTGCGGATCGGCGGCTACCTGTTCCTACCTGTCCTCTGCTGGCTGAAACACCTGTACCCAGCAGTCCGCGTCCTTGTTTTGCTCATAAAGCGGCAGAAGCATCCCGCTGACTCACTCCTTCTTCCTGGCGCCGGCCTGGCCGCTGTGCTTCCCGGCCTGGCGTGAACACGGCGGTCGTGTGACGTGGCTGACTCGAGTTTCCAGATGCTAATCACGGCTGTCACTGTAAATCTGTCGGAGTGTTTGCTCGAGGCGACCGCAAATATGTAAACCGCTCTCCAGCTTCGCACAGCGGCAGCCCGCCGACGGCAGCAGCGTGTGTTTGAGCTTTGTTTTGTGAATGGCGTTCCTTCATTTTCCATATTTTACTCCATCTGTCCACAATCTGGAGACGGATCCTGTATACCATTAAGTAAAACTGCAGATACGCCAACATCACATGTTTACATCTGTGGACGGAACTCAGTGAGCTGCTAATCCGTGTAGGCCGCAGTGTTGCACCGTAGGCCGACTGGGTTTCGTTTCACCCAGTAAAAAAGTGCACCGTGAGAAATATCAGGGTTTTTCTAAAGTTACAGAGCAGCTTTAACATTTAATAACCTCTTACTGAGGATAAAGAAGGATGTAGTAGTATCCAGTATGAATCTGTAGTGTGTAGATCTCACAGTCTAATTTGAATCCAGTATGAATCTGTAGTGCGTAGATTTTACAGTCTGATTTTAATCCAGTATGAATCTGTAGTGCGTAGATTTTACAGTCTGATTTTAATCCAGTATGAATCTGTAGTGCGTAGATTTTACAGTCTGATTTTAATCCAGTATGAATCTGTAGTGCGTAGATTTTACAGTCTGATTTTAATCCAGTATGAATCTGTAGTGCGTAGATTTTACAGTCTGATTTTAATCCAGTATGAATCTGTAGTGTGCAGATTTTACAGTCTAATTTTAATCCAGTATGAATCTGTAGTGCGTAGATTTTACAGTCTAATTTTAATCCAGTATGAATCTGTAGTGCGTAGATTTTACAGTCTGATTTTAATCCAGTATGAATCTGTAGTGCGTAGATTTTACAGTCTGATTTTAATCCAGTATGAATCTGTAGTGTGCAGATTTTACAGTCTAATTTTAATCCAGTATGAATCTGTAGTGTGTGCAAGTTTTACAGTTTAATGATAATGATTGTAAAATCTACACACTGCAGATTCATACTGCATCTGAATAACTGCAGTCTAATTTTAATCCAGTATGAATCTGTAGTGTGTAGATTTCAGTCTAATTTGAATCCAGTATGAATCTGTAGTGCGTAGATTTTACAGTCTGATTTTAATCCAGTATGAATCTGTAGTGCGTAGATTTTACAGTCTGATTTTAATCCAGTATGAATCTGTAGTGTGTAGATTTTACAGTCTAATTTGAATCCAGTATGAATCTGTAGTGTGTAGATTTCAGTCTAATTTGAATCCAGTATGAATCTGTAGTGTGTGCAAGTTTTACAGTTTAATGATAATGATTGCAGTTATTCAGATGCAGTATGAATCTGCAGTGTGTATTGTGAACCTATAAGGGTTCTTTAGTGACAAGAACCATTCGGATGCTTGTATGGTTCTGTTTCTGGGTTCTTTGTAGATTATAGAACCCTGTTTGTTTAGTGTGTGTGTGTGTGTGTGTGTGAGCTACTAATCTGTGTAGGCCACCACTTCGTACCTTATCCAACTGGTATCCGTCTGGCCCTATAAAAAAGCCTCGCTGGTGAGAAATATAAATGTTAGTGTTTTCCTAAAGTGCGGAATATTGTAAAGTTATGGATTAGCTGTCAGGCCCGGTAGCCTCTTATTGATGGCGGAAGAATGTGGAAGTAGCTGGAGAGCTGGACGTAAAAGGCCGGGGATTTATGGCCTGGAATCTCTTGAACAATTTTATCAAAAGCCCATTCCGGCATGGCATTTTTCTTCGGCCCATAAATCAGCGCCGCCGGAGCCACGCGGCTGGACAGTAACAGGAGATAGATGAGCCGGGGGAGAGGTCAGCGCCGATTTTTCACCCCCTGCATCCTGTCACAGCCGCCCGGGATCCGCCGCACCTTTATGAATTGCTGTTTTACTGACTTGTTGTGTTTTTAATTTGTTTTACTCGCATTTGGGTGAAGCAAAAAAAAACGGAAAGGGCATTAGGACCTCGCTCGGCTGGGGCAGGCCCGGCTGGACGGAACGTATCGATCACTGAAACACTGGCGAGCTGGCCGGCCGCTGCTGCTGCCGCTGTGTGAATGGAGCAAACTTTTGAGGAATGGGACTGTGATGGGTTCTCGTCTGAACTGCCGGGTTTCTCCAGGGTGCTTTTACTATTAGATCCACTATCTGTCCAAATGTTTGTGGACACCCTTTCTAATGAATGCATTCAGCTACTTTAAGTTGCACCCATTGCTGAAACACTGACACGCAGCTTGTCTAGTCCCTGTAGAGAAGAAGTACTGCCAGTAGAATAGGACTCTCTGGAGCAGATCAGCATCATGACCCTATCGGCTCCATGCTGCCTAATAATGTCAGGCGTGGGCTAGAGGGGTATAAAGCCCCCCAGCATTGAGGAGCTGTGGAGCAGTGGAGGAGCTGTGTTCTCTGGAATGATGGTGGAGGATCTCCATCCAGTACTTTTGGATGGGATCAGGTGAGGTGGGGTGGTGATCATCATCTAGATCAACATCCTGACCTCACTAATGCTCTTGTTGTTGAATGCAATCAAATCCTCACAGCAGTCCTCCTCTAGTAGACAGTAGTCTTCTTCTCTGGACAGTAGAAGACAGTAGTTACTCCAACAAAAGCAGGATCAGCTCTTTTTAATACTCTTGATTTCAGAAGAAACACAGAATGAGCAGGTGTCCATATACTTTTGTCAATTCATTTGTGTCAGTAATCAGAGTGTTGAGGTGAGCAGGGCTGATGAAAGTGCTGCAGATGGAGATGTCCTCCGCAGGTCTGTAGATCTGAGCGCGAGGGGACTGATTTATTCATGTATTTGTCAGGGAGGCTTGTTACTGGTCAGGTGGATGCTTTCATCCACTCCCGTCTGATTGGAAGGCCTTCATTGCTATGCACCCATGCAAAGTGGACGTCTCTCATCGCCATGGTGACCTTGGATGTCCAATCACTTTCATTTAGATCCCAGCAGTACGTCTGACGTCTCCGAAGGGATGTCACTGTCTGATTATTCTAAACATAAACATGTTGGGAGCGTGTGTGTGTGTGTGTGTGTGTGTGTGTGTGTGTGCTCTCACAGCTCTCTTAATCCAGATCATAGAAATAGACGAGTGTTGACTGATAATCCACCACCTGAAATATAAACTACACCACTGATCAGTGGACAACACCGGTGTCTATGATTAGGCCACGCCCATTTCGGTGGTTGTGCTGTACCCATTTCCTTAGCTACATTACACACATTCCCATCATTTGCTACACCCATTTCCATGGCTACGCTACATCGGTTTCAGTGGTTACATAATTATATTAAACACATTTCCATGGTTACGCATGATTATTACACCAAATTCCATGGTTAGGCCATGCCTATTTCTATATCTCTGTTACAACCATTTTCATGGTCACAATACCAGTGATGGATCAGTGACAGATCAGTGATGGACCAGTGATGGACCAGTGATGGATCAGTGATGGACCAGTGATGGATCAGTGATGGACCAATGGTGGACCAGTGATGGACCAATGGTGGGCGAGTGATGGACCAGTGATGGATCAGTGATGGACCAATGATAGACCAGTGATGGATCGGTGATGGACCAGTGATGGACCAGTGATGGACCGGTGATGGATCGGTGATGGACCAGTGATGGATCAGTGACGGATCAGTGATGGACCGGTGATGGACCAGTGATGGACCGGTGATGGATCGGTGATGGACCAGTGATGGATCAGTGACAGATCAGTGACGGACCAGTGATGGACCAGTGATGGACCAGTGATGGACCGGTGATGGATCGGTGATGGACCAGTGATGGATCAGTGACAGATCAGTGACGGACCAGTGATGGACCAGTGATGGACCAGTGATGGACCAGTGATGGACCGGTGATGGATCGGTGATGGACCAGTGATGGATCAGTGACAGATCAGTGACGGACCAGTGATGGACCAGTGATGGACCGGTGATGGATCGGTGATGGACCAGTGATGGATCAGTGACAGATCAGTGATGGACCAGTGATGGATCAGTGATGGACCAGTGATGGATCAGCGATGGACCAATGATAGACCAGTGATGGATCGGTGATGGACCAGTGATGGATCGGTGATGGACCAATGGTGGACCAGTGATGGATGAGTGAATGATGAATCAGGGTGGAGCAGTGGGAGCCCTTCACTAGGTCAGGCCTCAGACTGGGTTCAGCCCGGTGTTGGAGCTGTTGGGCAGCATTCCTGAACTCGTGGGCTATGAGCAGCTGGTGCTGGGGGTTATTTTGGGGGCTGTCGGGTGGGACTGCGTGATCTACTACCCCGACACATTTGAAGATGGTGTCAAAGGTCACGAGTGCACAAGCGGCCCCTGTGATCATCTTCATCAGATTACAGCCAAGACCACAAAGAGTCCAAACTGAACATGCAGGAACCGACCCAGAGTCATGTTCTAAAGCATGCCTGGCACCTTAAGGACCTGGCTTATAACTCAGTCTCTCTCTCTCTCTCTCTCTCTTATCCTCGTCTGTTATATAAATATTAAAATATATAAATATTTTTAAATATTTAATATTTATTTATTTGTATATTTATTCATTATTTATTTATTATGTATTTTGTTTATTAGTTTAAATAATTATTTTAAAAATTATAATAGTAAAAAAATATTTACCTTCTATAATGTTTTGACTTTTTACCTTTATTTTGTATTCAGAATTTAAACTTTTACCTGAAAATATTTGAAATAGTAACTAATGATAATAATAATAATAATAATAATAATATTTAATAATCAGCTTCAGAATTGTTAGTTATAACTTTTTCTTACTTAGTGTGTGTGTGTGTGTGTGTGTGTGTGTGTGTGTGTGTGTATTTCTGAAACTTTGACCCTCTTCCTGTTCGTCAGAGAGGTAAAGAAACTGTGAATGATCTGTCTCTGTCTATCTGCTACCACACACACACACACTCACACACTCACACACACACACACACACACACACTCACACACACACACACTCTCCACTTCCCTCACTGTAATTTCTGAGGCCTGCTACCCCTCACTTACAGCTCTGTAAATGACCTCCAGCAGCTCCGTCACCGAAAACACCGCTTTCAAATCAACCGTCTGAAAACAACAGACCCCACCAGAGTCACACACACACACACACACACCTCCCAACACCCATGAGGACCCGGGAGGACTAGGGCCAAAAGAATGTGGACACCTGCTTCTCCCAGGTTTCTTCTGAAATCAGAGTGTGGGAGCTGTAGCAACAGCCTTCACTATGTTGGAACATTGCTGTGAGGAGAATTTGATTGCATCAGGGATGTCAGGTACCGATGTTGGTTGATTAGTTCTGCCACTCCAACTCATCACATCCAAAAGTACTGGATGGAGCTCCTCCACCACCATCATTCCAGAGAACACAGCTCTTCCACTGCTCCACAGCTCCTCAATGCTGGGGGGCTTTACACCCCTCTACTATGTCTACTATGTATAACATGTATGCCATGTTATCACAACCTCTCCAGAGCGTCCCATTCTATTATACAGGTGTCGAAATCACTCAGTAGAAAGGACTGTCCAAATACTTTTTACATAAAATATTACTTGACTATATACTGAAATATTTACTCAAATATTTGGCTTTTTTTTAAATACTGACCTAATTTCTCACATTTTAGACTTTTTACCTGACAAAATTTTAGACTTAATGCTTAAAAATCTATTTATTTTCTCTATGCTTTTACTTCTTACAAATTTGACTTGGTTTCTCTCCTATTTTTTGGTCTAAATTTGATCAAAAATTTACCTTTCACTTAAAAAATGTATTTAGAAATGTATTTTAATATCGTAGAATATTAAACTTTTTTTTCTGTAGCCAGCCAACATTTCTGAAAGGCATCTAAGAACAGTGCTAGTTTAAGTGCTAGGTTGTTTTTACACGTAATCAATCAGATCAGCTATCAGCAATATTCCCTGAAGTGAGACTTACCAGCTAATACCTCCTAAGGCGACTCTAGAGATATGCAGAGTAACCGTGTGAATGACCTCCACTGCTCTGTAAATGAGCGCTGTATTAGATCTGTCAGATGCTTCACTTGCTCAGAGATGGCTCCTCGCAGTGTTCAGTGAGTTCCACAGCCAATCACATCAATCAATAGCGAGCAGGTCCGCTCAGACGCTCCGCTGTCCGTACAGTCCTGATTGGAGTTAATCACCAGGCACCAAACGATGCACTTTCCTCCGTAGCCGACTCCCATCAACCCCCACTCGCTGCTCCCGAGCTGGATTTCTACAGCGGGAAGGAAGGCCTGTGATTATGGGAATGATGCTGCAGCCTTTTCCCAAAGAGAAGCTCAGGCCTTGTCTGTTATCATCAGCCGGCCGAGGAGGAATAAACACCGGCCGCAATCAGGAGAACCCCCTAATTGTGAGGAGCAGAGATTTGGGGCAGAATCGTAGAATAATGGCAGCAGAAGTGATGGATGTTAAAGGGACTGTTGAGGACACTTTCAGGCCCCGTCCACACGGATACGGATATTTTTGAAAATGTTGTTTTGTTTTATTTCCGTCTCCAGCAGCGTTTTCAGGAGTGTGTTCATCCACAAGAGAACGCAAAACTGAAGCACAAGATACTTTTACTCTTAAAAATAATTAAATACTTACTTTTTTTTGCTTTTTACCTAAAATTTGACTAATAATCTCAATTTTGTTTACATTTTTCTTCTGAACAATGACTTATTTCTTTAAATGTTTCATGTTTTACTTGACTTATTTTTTTAATTTGTTTGACTTTGCCTTTTTTTTTTGCATATATATATATATAGTCTGTATATATATATATTTTTATACACGATTTCTATAAATTCTTGACATTTCTGCATATTTACACCAGCAGCGGTCTGAGGCGTCACACGTGGAGAGCTGTGGGTTTATCGTGCTGCAGTTTTTACTTTCCCAGGTTGACCTTTGTGACCATCTATTATAATATCTAAAGGCTGTCTACCTCCAATTCAAAACAACATTCACATATACACACACACACACACACACACACACACACACACAGAGAGACACACCCCCAAAAAGTATATCGCACAGCTAGCCTAAATTGGTTGTTGCCAAGCAACCACGAGAAAGCTCAATGCGCTAGATGGAGGGCGTCTATGATTTAACACTTTGTGGGTTCGCCAGCATCAGGCCTACAATCAGGCCCTGCGTTTACAGAGATGAGATTGGTGACTGGTCTAAGCCCAGTGTTTGGTAGCAGTGTTAGCCTAGCGTCTCCAAACATGTCGCGGCCAATCGACTGAATCTGGGGTCAGCGATCAATCATGTTGATTTGATTCCTTTTGATTCCTTTAAGTGGTTGAGAACAGAGAGCGCTGTGACGTAGCAGAGCTGTGAAGTTTAGCAGCCCCATTGAAACCCAAATGCTCTGGGATCATTAGCAGCTCGGCCCTCCCTCTTCCTCTGCTGTCATTCACTGGGCAGGAAACCAGTTGACTGCTGGGAAATAAACAGCACATCAGTAACTCTGCATTAATGTAAGACAGATAAGAGACTTTCAGAAACTATATAATTAGCCTTTGCTTTCTTAGCATCTGAATGGGCACTTACACTGTGAAAGCTCTCATTGTCTCGGGTTACTGCCCTGTACTCTTAGCATCAGTTAAGCCCCCCATTCAGGAGGAAATCAAAGAGCCCAACATTAAAATTAAGGAAAAGAGCCCTTGCCTTTGTAAATCAAAGACAATTGGGGCTCTCTTTTTTGGGTTCTGCTTTGTTTTTACATTACTTTATTGTTATTTTAATGGTTCGTCTTCAAAAGAAGCAGGAATCTGACCACGAACCCGGTCACTGCCTCACAGTTAAAGTGACTATATAGAGTATAGTACTGAAGCAGTGTTCACCCAAACGTCCTGATGACCCACATATAGTCATATAGTCTTCCTACATGTATTTACTTCTACATAGTTATACATAGTACATTTAATGATGAATGGACCAATAGAAATGCTCCATAATGACCTGGAAACATTGACTTTCATTGAAAGTTAAGACAGGTTTGCAGTTGTGGAGATATGAGGTATGTTTCTTAAATAGTTTAGTACATTTGGTAAATATATTTAAATACACACAAAGTTAATAAAAGTGAAATAAAAAAATTAAAAGTGTATAAAATAAGAAATAGAAATAACTCAGAATAACTAAGAATAATAAACAATATTGTGTCTTCCCTCTTAGAGTTACATAATATAATATAAATATTATATACATAACATAATGTGCTTATGCATTACTTTGCTCCACTTGATGCAAAGCAGCGAAACATTTAAGCATATGAGAAGAGCGCTGTGTCTGCAGTTTCTCTGCTGTAGTCCAGAGTGTATACAACTTTCTATAATAACAGACCTCTAGAAATGCTAATTAATCAGGATCCAGTAGTAAACAGTGCTGAAATATACATAACATAATCTAAAGGCTGAACGTTTAAATGAAAACAACTTTATTTATTTATTTATTTTTGTATTATCTTAATGTAAAAACATATATATGGTAACAATAAGGATAACAATGTTAGTAAATAGTTAGATAAATAGTAAATAAAAACATTTTGAAAAGTAACTGCTGAAATAAATAAACAAGTATACATAATTACTGTACTTCAGTACATACTTAAACAAGTAAATAAAAAATTACTTCAGTACATACTTAAACAAGTAAATAAATAATTACTTCAGTACATACTTAAACAAGTAAATAAATAATTACTTCAGTACATACTTAAGTAAATAAAAAATTACTTCAGTACATACTTAAACAAGTAAATAAAAAATTACTTCAGTACATACTTAAACAAGTAAATAAATAATTACTTCAGTACATACTTAAACAAGTAAATAAAATTTACTTCAGTACATACTTAAGTAAATAAAAAAATACTTCAGTACATACTTAAACAAGTAAATAAAAAATTACTTCAGTACATACTTAGGTAAATAAAAAATTACTTCAGTACATACTTAAACAAGTAAATAAATAATTACTTCAGTACATACTTAAACAAGTAAATAAATAATTACTTCAGTACATACTTAAGTAAATAAAAAATTACTTCAGTACATACTTAAACAAGTAAATAAATAATTACTTCAGTACATACTTAAACAAGTAAATAAATAATTACTTCAGTACATACTTAAACAAGTAAATAAATAAATAATTACTTCAGTACATACTGAAAGAAAGAAGTAATTAATTAAAATACTTTTTTAAGTCATTCAGAGTCGACTTCGGTGTGAAACTGAGCTTCACTGTAGAGAAACCTACCCCGTTTCCTTACAGTGGTGGTGAATGGCATTGGTCGCCATGACTACAGCACAGATACAGCCCATAATTTATTTCCTATCCAAACCCACCAGTGCAGCTACATGAGTCTTTTAGAGAGTTTTATATGGATGATGATGAAGATGATGATGATGATGATGATGATGAAGGTAAAATAGTGAATAGAGAATCTGAACTAATGCAGTTCTCTTTAGGGACTACTTTCTGTAGCCGCACTACACCCTGCAGCATGTATCCCTCCACCATTTTAATGATCTGGTTCTAAAAGCAGGTTCTAGAGCCGAGCTCTTCTCAGAACTCTGGTAGAACAGTGTCTCAGGCATCAGGCAGCGTCTTCATCACCATTAGGTGAAGAACTTTCTGTGAGGAGCTTTTATTAGAGCTTCAGACGTCTGCTTCCCTTCACCTCCACTGTAGAACCACAGCTCTGACTGGGGGAGCTTATCTAGAACCTCCACTGTAGAACTCCAGCTCTGACTGGGGGAGCTTATCTAGAACCGAGCGTTTCACACCCAACCCAACAACCCCCCCCACTCTGAACGACTCTGGCCAGCACTCAGGAGCAGGTGGTCTGGCCTAATCAGCAACAGGAGCACTAACACATAACGCAGGCCTTCCCTGGAGCCCGTGTTACAGTGAGGAGCTGGCAGTGCCATCTGTGTGCCCGCTTCTTCTGCCCGGCGCTTCCGCGGCACGCTAATGACACACGACCACTTGTCAGCGTGTTGTGTAAATGACTCCCGCCGCTATTAATCACGGCCTGTTTGCAGACCGGCGTTTGGCAGGATGGGCCCTGGCTGTGGACTCAGCTGCGCCCCTGGCTGTGGAGGGCCGGTGGGCTGATTAGTGCCTAATGAAGGGGGTCACCTGCCGGACAAAACCTGCCGCAGCACTGCCGCTAATGGGCGAGCTAATCATGTGTGAAAATCCACCATGTCGCGGTGGCGCTCTGGCTGCAGGGCCTGCGGAAATACGAGGGGCTCTAATGGTTCCTTAAGCGCTGGGTTAGAGCCGGAATGAGCAACGCGTGGCAGGTCGTGTCGTAAGGCTTGTTACGGATCAGATTGGCTGTCTGTTACGGCTGTGATGGACAAGTTTATGAGTTAAGCAGGCGTGCAAAACTCGACATCGCCATTTGCTAACCATCCGTCGGCTCTGATTTGTACCACCACGGGCGAGGTGTCAGTGCCAGAGGAGCAGAAGGCCTACGAGCCCACTTGATGCAAAGCAGCGAAACATTTCAGCATATGAGAAGAGCGCTGTGTCAGCAGTTTCTCTGCCAGAGTCCAGAGTGTATACAACTTTTTATAATAACAGACCTCTAGACATGCTAATTAATCAGGATCCAGTAGTAAACTGTGCTGAAAAGGGTTCTTTGACTTAATAGAATAGTGGAACCGTCTATTTAAAGCTTACTAATGAGTCTTTAACCAGGTTCTTTGACTGTGGAGCTCTTTGATGTTCTACATATCTGAAGATCCCTTTAACCTGGCAAAGAACCAATCATCCAAATGATTTGTTGAGCTGTCATGGCTCTACGCTAAATCATCCTCCTGGCTCCAGAACTCTTGAAGAACATTTTTTAAGAGAGTACAAATGGAGTCAAATCGTGTCCAGATATTTCCTGCTATTAAAAATAAGACCAATCTACATGCTCCATAATCATGTTCAGTGCTTGGGCCCCGATGATTGCCACTTGAGCTCTCCTAATGATGATGATGATGTCTGTAGAAATGAACATACAGCAAACTATAAGAAATGTCCTAAATCCTCCTTCTTAGAGCCTCTAATAAACAAACACAAAGCACGGAGGATGTGATGTCATAATTCAACCAAAGTCCGAAGGTGTGATGTCATAATTCATCCAACAACCAGAAGACTGTAAGAAACCAGAAACCTGAGCTTGCAACGTCAATAAATTACCCAATTACCCAAAGCAAGGTATGATGTCATAATGTGTAAACAATTACTTGTGTGATGTCATAATTCCCACCAGACTCTAAGTAAGTGATATCATAATTAAGCCAACAATCAATAGATAATGTCATATTTGTAATGTCATAGTTCACCAAATAACAAGAATGTGTGATGTCACAATTCACACGATCATCCAAGAAAGTAATGTCATGTTTCACACAAAAACAGGAAAGAGTGATGTCATAATTCACCCAAAAGACATATGTGATGTCATAACATTTACACATTAACCAGAATATGTGATGCCATAATTCACACTAGACTCTAAACAAGTGATGTCATAATTAATCCAAGAATCAGAAGATTATAATGTCATAGTTTACCCAAAAAAACAAAGTGTGTGATGTCATAATTAACAAAAAAAACTAATTAACTAAAATGAACTAAAGGAAAAAAATAACTAATTAGCTCAATTAACTAAAAACAGGTGTGATATCATAACATTTACACAATGAACAGAATGTGTGATTTCATCGTTCATACAACAACCCAAGTAAGTATATGATGTCATAATTCACTCACAAACAGGAGGGTGTGATGTCATAATTCATCCAACAACCACATGATTGTGATGTTATAGTTTTCCCAAAAACCTGAGGTTGTCATAATTCACCCAGAAACCCCAAAGTGTGATGTCATAAAAGTTACACAGTAGTCCATAGTAAGTAAGTGATGTCATCACTCAGGTTTTCGGTTAAAACGTAATTTAACAAACTTTTCATAAATTCAACCTAAAAATGAAGCAAAACAAATGATCTATATTTTATATCTAATTATATGTTTATTAATATTTACACACGGCAGAGTGCTGCACTGCTCCTAAAGGTGCTGACAGGGCTGACCGCTGTGAGTCACACTGAGCATGAGATCACAGCACACGGACCACCGCGCTGCAGCAGGGCGGGGGGCCTTCAGCCGAATTACATGCACATTTCAGACCCGCAGCGGGGGGGCCATCAGGAGTTAAAGCTGTGTGATTGATGACGGACCTTCTTTAGATGTGAGGAAGGGGAACCCTCGCTCCACACCCTGCGGACCGACACTTCCTCTCTTGGAGCTCTTTGAGAAAAGCGTGGTTCTTTAAAGAACCAATTTACTGGAAACTGAAGGTTCTTGAGTATGTCCTCCTTCCATAAATGTGTAGAACTTTGATGTCTGAAGCTCTAGAACCTGCTTTTAAAATCAGATCATTAAAATGGTGGAGGGATACATGCTGCAGGGTGTAGTGCAGCTACAGAAAGTAGTCCCTAAAGAGAACTGCATTAGTTCAGATTCTCTATTCACTATTTTACCTTCATCATCATCTTCATCATCATCATCCATATAAAACTCAGAAGACTCGTGTAGCTGCACTGGTGGGTTTGGATAGGAGATCAATTATGGGCTGTATCTGTGCTGTAGTCATGGCGACGCCTCTACAGTGAGGCTCAGAGTGACTCGGCTCACCCTCTGAATGAGCTCTGAGCTGAAGGCTGCGGCCTGTTCGATGGTTCGATGCCAAACATTCAGGCTTCAGTCACTCTGAGCTGAGTGGAACTTCACCCTCAGTTAAAAGGACAGGCTGTCAAAGGCAGCTTTCATGGACTCAGCTCGATGGCTAATCACTGTCTAATGGCTTGTGAAGTGACCTGATGGTATAACCTCTCTCTCTCTCTCTCTGTCTCTCTCTGTCATAATACTTACATTATCTCTAAAGCAGAAAATCCCGACACTGCTCACATCATGAAACCTGCACATGTTAACTGACTGCTCTAATCCCAAACAGAAGCTCCGCCCACACAATCAAATTGGTTCTACCTATGTTGTTTCATCACCCTACGTCCTGTGCCATTTCACCAAAAGGTTTCACTGGAACAGAACGTAACCCAATTTTATTCCATGTAGCATTTCTAGTGGTCCAATCCTTCTTCACACGCTGTAGAACAGATGCTGCTGATTTTGAATATTTGTCATTTTCAATTTTCCGCAAAACAAAATCTGTATTATTGTTGTTATTTCAATTTAGACATGGCAGCCATTTTCACAGTAAAACGTAACGGGGTGGTAAATTTCGGCTAAGTTCCTGACTGAGCACTGGTTGCCAGTCAACTAGAAAAATATATACGAATACAAATCAACACCTATGCATGTTTCCCTTTCTAATTGTTGTGTGACGGGGTGGTTGGGTTGAGTTTGATGGATCTTGTCTAACATGACAAAGCAACAAATAACCCATGGCTACGTCCCAACTGCGCTCTATACGCTAATACTGTCGGGTATAGACTGTATACTGATCTTAACAGTGTGGGTTTGTCTGGTTAGTACACTAAATATTAACATACTAACCTAATACTGTTTTGTACTAACAGGAAGTGATGAAGTGTTGCTATGCCAACATACACCCCTGCAAATCCTCTCAGCTTTCCTTGCAGCTGCACTTGCTTTATTATCCTCATTATCTGTCCGTAACATCGGAAATTTGCATATGCTCAACTTACTGACGCTATCATCTGCACTACATACAGTGAATAGTATGCAATTGGGACGCGCCCAATGTAAGACTTGCCATTTGATGTTCCTCCCTGCTACAAATGATGCCATTTTGTGATGTCATTTAAAGCTGGAGTACATTCTTTAGACACAAAACGGGTTAGTGTGACGGGGTGGTAAGTCAAACTGAGGGTCCCATACAAATCAATACCTTTGGTTTCTTCAAAAAGTATGATTTTTCTTTTTTAAATCTTATGTGACAGGGACTCTTTTTAGGATATACAATCCTAAAAATAAAAGAATATCATTTAATTGGTGATTATTTTGGAGGCTGAATAAATGTTAATAAGAACACTTGACTTAATAGATTTAAGATTTTCAAATATTAAAAATGGTGCTTGCTTTGTAGAATGACCGAAGTAGCAATAGTAGCTTTACCTGATGCTTTAACGGTGGAACTACTTTTTTGGCGGAGGAATTTGCCACTTGTTTGGGACATTTTGGTTTTACCTGTTTTTTTTTTTACTCTGGAAAACTGAGCTCTGCTGAAGTTGTGTAGAATTCAGTAGTCGGCATCATGCCTGTGTAAGGAATTCTGGGTCTACGCAGGTGATCTCCAGGGGGAAGACGTGATTCCCTTCCTGAAGCTGAGCTCGTTCTGGGATGGAACTCTGTTGGACACTGCTAACAGTCTTACTGCTCAACGGTAAGTGTTACTGTATAGCTAACACTCAGGGTATCCAGTTGTACTCCTGACATCACTAGCGCCCCCTACTGGGTGAGGCAGGGAACAGCCTACATTACATTACTGTTATAGTCTGATTGGTGGTTCTTTGGTTCTTGGGAGCAGTCCTCAGTTACAGACACAGGTAATAGCATTGCATCACGGTCTTACAATCTGTAAGTCTTTGGTACTGATCCATTCACCGAAGTTCTGAGAACATCTACTCTTCTCTCCTGTGGTTCTTGGCTGTAGGAACAGGTCACTCTTATCTGTGAGAACCAGCCGAAGGTTTCAGGAGGTAGTGGAGCAGCATCAGGTCAAAAGGCTGTGCTTCACTGGTCCTGAGGCTAATTAACATTAGCATTCTGCCACAAAGGAAGCACAAACTTTTGTTGTTCTCCATGAAAGCTGGGTTCTGTTGATCTTTAACCGCTGTGAGGAGGCCTACCCCCCCAGCCTCTGTTTTCATGCTAAACTCCACAGCTGTAAGAGTGAGCAGACTGGTGGACGATTCAGCCCCAGACAATAGACTATTAAAACCTGAAAGAACAAAATGGTTCTTTACCCGGTTAAGGGGTTCATCTGATTGGTGAAATAATAATAAAAAAAACATTTGTAGAAGGTTCTCTGCGGAATCCTTTAAAAAATGGCTCTACATAGCACAGCAGAAAGGGTTCCACTATCTTTATCCTATTTGGTTCTGTATAGGTTTGTTCTGTATATCAGTGTTATACAGTCTTATGTTCTGTCTAGAATGTTCTATATAGTACTGTAAAGGGTTCTATATGGTCTAAAAAGGGGTCTTTATGGTACTGTAAAAGGGTCTATATGGTACTGTAAAGAGGTCTTTATGGTCCAGAGAAGGGGTCTATATGATCCAGAAAAAAGGTCTATATGGTACTGTAATGGGTTCTATATGGTCCAGAAAAGGGGTCTTTATGGTACTGTAATGGGTTCTATATGGTCCAGAAAAGGGGTCTTTATGGTACTGTAAAGGGTTCTATATGGTCCAAAAAAGGGGTCTTTATGGTACTGTAATAGGTTCTATATGGTTCTGAAAAAGGGTCTATATGGTTCTGAAAAAGGGTCTATATGGTACTGTAAAGAGGTCTATATGATCCAGAAAAAGGGCCTATATGGTACTGTAATGGGTTCTATATGGTTCTGAAAAAGGGTATGTATGAATTGTCTTTATGGTACTGTAGAGGGTTCTATATGGTCCTAAAAAGGGGGAATATATATATAGTACTGGAAATGGGTCTATATAGGACTAAATTGGGTTCTATATGGTCCTGTGAAGGGGGCACACAGTGAAACAGGCTCTCAGTGATAGCAGAACACCACTTAAATAAATATTATACAGTATATGGCAGGTTTTCCTTGCAGTTGAAGACTTTAACAAGGTTCTTTAATTCATAAAGATAGTGGAACCCTTTTAGAACAATATATATAGAACCATCTTGAAAAGGTTTCCAATTTGAATTTGAAGAACCCTCAACCAAGCAAAGAACTATTTAAGCATCCAGATATTTGAGTTGTCATGGTTCTATATGGTAACATTGCCATTACTAAAGAACCCTTAAAGAACCCTTAAAGAACTGTGTGAGATGATATCAGTAATAATAACGACTTAAATGACCCTCTCAGACTGAGGAACTCTCAGTGTTTAGATCTGAGGTGATTTGTGGTACTTTGCGGTGTGTGTATGTGTGTGTGTGTGTGTATGTGTGTGTGTGTGTGTGTGTGTGTGTGTCTATATGTGTGTGTGTGTGTGTGTGTGTGTTCATCAGAAGCTCTGCAGGTTTAATCTTCTGTAATCAGAGTCTGAAAATGGTCTTAAAATTACATTTCATTCAGAATACAACCCCCCCGGACCCCCGACCCCCCAGTGTCCCGGTCACTGCAGAGACTAGACCTGGTGAGGTCCACTGTTCTGCTGGCCCGGTGGACTCTGCGCGGTTCCCTGAGGGTCGGGGTAATTTGGTGACCCTGGCTGGCTGTGGGCAGTGGGCTAGTTTTGTTCCCCAGGCCAATTAGCAAGCCCCACCTTAGCCTGCAGCTAAAAAGGCTGCTAATGGGACAGGTGGGGGGGTTCACCTGAGAGGTGTGGGAGAACCCCCCACTGAGCGCTTATTGGAGAGGAGGAAGGAGGGGGGGGGGGGCGGGAGGGGGGGACTTCTAAAGCTTTTAGCATCACACTGAGCTTCATTGTTAACGGCATCCGTTTGATCTTACAATAATTTACTTAATGATCTCACACCGACCAATCAGTGCTGCTCGAATTAACCCGCCAGGAGTAATGGCGAGAGAGAGAGAGGGAGAGAGAGAGAGAGAGAGAGAGAGAGAGAGAGAGAGAGAGGGAAAGAGAGGGGGGGGGCGGGGAGAGAGAGAGAGAAAGAGACAGAGAGAGAGAAAGAGGGAAAGAGAGGGGGGGGGAAGAAAGAGAGAGAGAGACAGAGAGAGAGAGAGAGGAAGAGGGATAACAAAAACAGAGAGAGAGAGAGAGGGAAAGAGAGGAAGGGAGGAATGGATAAAAAAGCAAAAAGGGAGAGAGAGAGGACATGAAAGAAAGATCAAATAAAAGCTAGACAGACAGGCAGACAGACAGACAGATAGACAGACAGGCAGACAGACAGACAGATAGACAGACAGGCAGACAGACAGACAGATAGACAGACAGGCAGACAGACAGACAGACAGAGGCGCTGAAACAAAAGGTTTTGATCCTTGGCAGCTCCACCTCCCAACTTACAGGACCTAAGGGATCTGCTGGGCCGTCTGTTGGAGGTGTCAGATACAGACGAGGAAAGTGCTCAGAGCTGCCAAACTGTTGCATCAGGAGTCAGTCAGTAAACATGGAGTCAGACCAGGATCCCCTCACACAGAGACCCCGGCACTCCAGCTTCTGCAAACACCAGTCAGACCCCACAACGCTCAGACCCTCAGACTCTCCAACGCTCCAACACTCAGACCCCCAGACCCCCAACGCTCCAACACTCAGACCCCCAACGCTCCAATACTCAGACCCCCCGAACCCCCAACACTCAGACCCTCAGACCCCACAACACTCAGACCCTCAGACCCCCCAACGCTCAGACCCTCAGACTCTCCAACCGCTCCAACACTCAGACCCTCAGACCCCACAACACTCAGACCCTCAGACCCCCCAACGCTCAGACCCTCAGACTCTCCAACGCTCCAACACTCAGACCCTCAGACCCCCCAATACTCCAACACTCAGACCCTCAGACCCCCAACGTTCCAACACTCAGATCCCCAGACCCCCAACGCTCAGACCCTCAGACCCCCCAATACTCCAACACTCAGACCCTCAGACCCCAACGCTCAGACCCTCATACCCTCAGACTCTCCAACGCTCCAACACTCAGACCCTCAACGCTCCAAACACTCAGACCCCCAGACCCTCAACGCTCCAACACTCAGACCCTCAGACCCCCAACGCTCAGACCCTCATACCCTCAGACTCTCAACGCTCCAACACTCAGACCCTCAACGCTCCAACACTCAGACCCTCCAACACTCAGACCCTCAGACCCTCCAACACTCAGACAGTGCTGAATCACCATTCAGATCCTGTATCTCCAGCACTGTCAGAGATGGTTGTAGGCCAACGGCTGCCTCAAAGCAAGTCTGAGCAGCTCTGACAGATCAGCTAATTTACGACTTATGCTCATATTTCCACCATCAAGAAGATCAAGAGGAACTCCAGACACCTCAACCACTTCAAAACATCTCCTCAAACCTTCATTTCAAAGTGGCAGGTTGTGAGAACATTCAGTTGCTGTCGGTTAAAAGGGTGTGGCTAAACCGCTGTCAGTTAAATGGGTGTGGCTAAACATCTGCAAGCGGGCGGGGTTTATTGTAAACGCATGGGAGTTAATGGAGGCGTGGTTTTGGACTTTTATATGCTTGTAGTTTGTAGTTTTGGTTCTCCAGGTTCTCCCTCATGCTGTTCCAAGAACCCCCCCCCCCCCCCCCGGGGTAACAGATAGCAGGGCCTAGGTCGGTGGTCCTGCTGCATTTTAAGCGTTTATTGACCCGCTCCTC
Source organism: Salminus brasiliensis (assembly GCF_030463535.1). Classification (NCBI taxonomy): domain Eukaryota; kingdom Metazoa; phylum Chordata; class Actinopteri; order Characiformes; family Bryconidae; genus Salminus; species Salminus brasiliensis. Next base: position 45,829,785 of record NC_132882.1, read on the forward strand.
TGGTTCCCTTCTGAGCAGTGGGTTTCGGGGAGCGGGGCTGGAGGAGGCCGTGGGGCGTGCATATTAAACCTGCTCCAGGAGCCTCACCGATGATCTCTCGGCGCCGGGCCGGGCCATTTCCACCATCTCGTAAATCACACACTGTGAGCAGAATCACAAACACAACCACACACACACACACACACACACACCGGATGAGCATGAGGGCTCTGACCAGTAGTAAACAGAATACACTTCAGTACCATAATGCTAACCAGGAGTATTAATGGGGGTGCACTAACATTGTAGTGAGGAGGATTTGATTGCATTTAGCCACACAAGAGCGAGAGCTTCAGTGAGGTCAGGTTCTGATGTCAGGTGATTGATCAGTTCCGCAACTCCAGCTTATCCCAAAGGTAGGAGCTCCATCATCACTCCAGAGAACCCCACAGGCTTCATTGGGTTTATACTGTAGCTTAGCAATGGGTGCACCTAAACAGGGGAACTCCTGGAATGATGATGATGAGGATGATGATGAAGGTAAAATAGTGAATAGAGAATCTGAACTAATGCAGTTCTCTTTAGGGACTACTTTCTGTAGCCACAGCTACACCCTGCAGCATGTATCCCTCCACCATTTTAATGATCTGGTTCTAAAAGCAGGTTCTAGAGCCGAACTCTTCTCAGAACTCTGGTAGAACAGTGTCTCAGGCATCAGGCAGCGTCTTCATCACCATTAGGTGAAGAACTTTCTGTGAGGAGCTTTTATTATTAGAGCTTCAGACGTCTGCTTCCCTTCACCTCCACTGTAGAACCACAGCTCTGACTGGGGGAGATTATCTAGAACCTCCACTGTAGAACCACAGCTCTGCCTGGGGGGGGGGGGGTATCTAGAACCTCCACTCTGATCACACCGACCCTGTTCACATCTTATCTAATAATTATGCAATAAGTGATCTTATGGGAATTGGTGGGTTGTAGGAGCCACTAGTGTTAACCACAGGGTCAGTGGAAGGGGGGGGTTATTGGTGCTGTGGGGGATTATTAAAGGGATAATGCTGCCCTTAGGGGAACGTACCACAGTTCTAGCTACACACACACACACACACACACACACACACACACACACACTCACACACACACACACTCATTATGCTGATATACAGGGGCCTCTGTGAAAAAAAATGAATTACATGGTTCTACAGGCATGTGCAAAAGTTTCGACACCCCTAAACAAAGGACATGAATAGTTCAGGAAGTGAAAATAAGCCACGCCCTCTCAAATACACAAATACTATGTACTGAATTTGAGTGCTTACAGCACCCCCTTGTGTTAGCAGAAGGCTGCTAAACGTGAGTGAGTGAGTGAGTGAGTGAGTGAGTGAATTTGTGGTAAAAATGAATCTTTGAATTAATTGAATCATTTAATTGAATCAATGAATGTAAAAGTTCTTTACCAATTCTTTAAACTTTGAATGTTTTCAGGCCAAAACGACAAGGGTTCTCCAACTGGACCCCCGCAGGTATGTTAAAGACCATCACAACAACAGCCTGAGATTCTACACCAGCACCAGCTTAGCCACCCCAGACCAACCACTGGCACTTATTGGCTCTGAAAAAAAGCTTCAGAGCCCTTGGCTATTCATCACAACCCCCTGAGGAACCAGGGTCATTCAGAACCCGAGTTTGCTCAGAGTGAAGGTGGACCTGCCCGGTGAGCTGCCCATGCACTGCACTGTGCCTGTTGTTGTGGTTGGCTTTGGGCCAGCGTGTCCACTGGTGTGCACGGCTGTACTGAAGGGGCGACTGTATATTTATGGCCGACAGTGAACCTCATCCAGGTCAGCGCAGATGATCAGCGGGCGGACGGTCCGGGTAGGTGCTCAACCTGGTGTTTCGATGCTCAAGGCCCCTAGAGGGCAACCTCGGTGCGCTCAGCCACAGAGAAGGCCGCAGAGGAGCCGGCATCAATAACCAGCACTTCAGCCTCTGAGTAAGAATATGAAATGTAATAAATGATACTTCTGAGGTACTGAGAGACTTCATTACACCAAATAAATCACAGTTCTGAGATACGGCTCTCATCTGAATAAAAGAAGTGAGTCATATAGGTCTGAGAAAATGACTCATTATATGTTATGAAGTGCTAATATTACAAGATATGACCTATATTTGAATACAATTCTGCATTATATCAAGATACAAGATGTTTTTAAGATTTGTTATAGGTTTGACAAATAAATAAATACATATAAATAAATAAGTAATTAGGTAAATAAGATTATTTTATTTAAGACAACACATACCTAATAAAAACATCATGTTAAGATACAAAGTCATCATGTTTTGAGAAAATTATTGAGATCATTTATTATTTATTTATTCTTCTTCTTCTTATTTATTATTTTTGAGATAATGTCATTAACGTGTCATTAAAAATAATAAAAGATAATTTTATCATCATAAAATTATTAATATTATATAATGTATTTTATTTTACAATACAGAAATGTTGATATGGTAGGTGATAATATTGATAAATTAACTATTTAAAACTCACTATTACAAGATATGACTTATATTTGAATACAATTCTGCATTATATGAAGATAACATTTAAGAAAATCGTTGATTATTTTGAGACACAAGTGATACATAAGAAGTAACTTTAAGTTGTAATTTCAACAAATTAATTATTTAAAGATGACACGACATCATTTAGAACAATTATTATTAAGATTATGTTTAGATATCACGTTATCGTTTTGAGATAATGTCAATAAAGTATCATTAAAAACAATAAAATATTTTTTAATCATAAAAGTTTATACATAAATGTTATATAATATATTTTATTTTTCAATATAGAAATGCTGATATGGTTGGTGATAATATTGATAATTAATCATTAATAATTAATTATTGTGATATTTATCAGTGATAGTTGTGAGAAATGTCAGTAGAGATTTAAAACATTATTTTGGTGATAAATATATATATATATAATTTATAATAATATATATTTTGTAAAGAAATGTGTCATTATTTTTTATTGATGTAGCTTGAATTTTTAAAAAATAAATAAATAATTATTTTAGAGATTTTAGATTTTAGAATTATGAGGTACAGGTGAGGAGTCCCCCGCGCGCTGTCCTCCTCACCTGTCCTCCTCACCTGAGAGGAACTATGGAATCTGGTAGAGGGAGGGGGAGGAGGGAGGAGGGAGGAGGGGGGAGGAGGGGGAGGAGGAGGGTTCTTCCGGCCTCAGACCCTCACTGTTTACCCTCAGCTCGTCTCCATGGCGACAGAATGCGGACCCGCCCCCGACCGCGCGCGAGTTCCTCTGCGCTCCCCTCAGCTCCAGAACTTCAGCTAATGGCGCCTTAGAACCGAGCAAAACCCAGAAAACACGACGTTCTCCAGACCTTCCTCAGCAGTGGACATGCTGGAGGAGGAGGAGGAGGAGGGCACGCTGGAGCCTCCGTTCTCTGAGGACGGCAGGGTGAGGTTCCTGGGGGAGAAGACAGGTGAGATGTTGGGGGTTAGGGCAGACTGCTGGAGCAGGTTCGCCTCAGAGGAGCAGAACCAGGCTCTCCTCACTGACTTCTTTGAAGCCCGGCTCAGACTGCTGGTCCTGAACGCCTCTGCGGTCCTGACTGCCTCCACCGAGGTGAGTGTGGGGGCCTTTGGGGGCCTGGGGGGGGGGTCACCCCTGCTCAAAAGTTCTGAACTGATTTCCAAAAGTGTGAAGATAATATTTTCTTTTTAAGCATTTCAAACATCAAAGTTACTGTATTCTTTTAGTCTGAGCTTCATTCAGTTGGAAATAACTGGAAAAGTGTGTGAAACTACCTCCACCATGTTTGGAGGCTGTACTGTAGCCTGGCTAGCTCTCACTGTGAGCTGTAGCAGTGTGTGAAACTACCTCCACCATGTTTGGAGGCTGTACTGTAGCCTGGCTAGCTCTCACTGTGAGCTGTAGCAGTGTGTGAAACTACCTCCACCATGTTTGGAGGCTGTACTGTAGCCTGGCTAGCTCTCACTGTGAGCTGTAGCAGTGTGTGAAACTACCTCCACCATGTTTGGAGGCTGTACTGTAGCCTGGCTAGCTCTCACTGTGAGCTGTAGCAGTGTGTGAAACTACCTCCACCATGTTTGGAGGCTGTACTGTAGCCTGGCTAGCTCTCACTGTGAGCTGTAGCAGTGTGTGAAACTACCTCCACCATGTTTGGAGGCTGTACTGTAGCCTGGCTAGCTATCACTGTGAGCTGTAGCAGTGTGTGAAACTACCTCCACCATGTTTGGAGGCTGTACTGTAGCCTGGCTAGCTCTCACTGTGAGCTGTAGCAGTGTGTGAAACTACCTCCACCATGTTTGGAGGCTGTACTGTAGCCTGGCTAGCTCTCACTGTGAGCTGTAGCAGTGTGTAGAACTACCTCCACCATGTTTGGAGGCTGTACTGTAGCCTGGCTAGCTGTCACTGTGAGCTGTAGCAGTGTGTAGAACTACCACAAATGATTATGTTGAGATACTAAGTCAGTGATAATTGTGAGAAATGTCAGTATTTAGAGATAATTAGAGGTAGCTAATTGTGAGAAAAATGATTATTTTGGTGAGAAAAAATATAATATCTAATATATATATATAAATATATTATATATATATATATATATATATATATATATATATATATATATATATATATATATAATATATTTATATATAATAATGTATTTATGGATTTATTTATTATAATATAATAATATAATAATATATATATTATATATTTATAATATTAATATATATTTTTAGAAAAAAATATTTAAGACAACACATACCTAAAAAAATATATAATCACATTAAAATACAAAGTCATGATGTTTTGAGAAAATGATTGAGATAATTTTAATAAAATTAAATAATAATTATATATAAATATAAATAATAAAACTCAGAATGCGGTCATATAGGTTTGGGACAGTAAGTCATTTATTTTATGATATAGCTTATCTGGATAAAATTACTTATTATATTAAAATACAAGATATTTTGAGTTATTCACTGGTAGAAAGAGGGGCGGATTATGGTGTAATGACATACGCTTTATAGAATTAATGCAAATTTAAAATGTTTTAATGGTTAAATTTCAAGGTAAAGGTACGTTCAGCGCCCCATGCCAGTGTTTTGTCTTTGTACCCTAGGTCTCCTCTCACCCCGGCTGCACAAGGTTATACATTCTGAGGAAGGAAAATGTCCCCGTCCTCTCGGAAAACTGCCGGAGCGTTCTTCAGTTCGGGCTGCTGTCACCCTCCCTGCTAACGCAGCTGTCAAACTGTGTGGACAAGGTAATGGACAACCTCCCGTGCCCCCTCTGAAGCCCTGATTACAGCTTCCAAGGCCCACCAGGAAGATATTACACCATCAAAACGTCCCGCATGGCCCATTGTTGCCTTGCGACCCTCCATCAGATTCGCATTTAAATAAATGTCTGATTTACCTCAGCGCTCCAGACGAGCCCCTGCATGTCTAATGTGTCGATGTTTCATCTCAAGGTCTGTCTGCCGCTGTTGTCCAACAAGAAGAATCACGTGACGTGGCCGAACGTGATTTCCCAGGACGTAACGAGACACATCGAGAGTTTATCGAGCAAGGTGACAGTGGTGAAAGGGCAAATACACGGCAGAACCGTCCTCCCTGTTACGGCCGTGACGGAGAGGATAGACGGATGTCCAGCAGCGACCGTCAGACTGTAAGATGGAGTTTTACAGTTTCTTAGAGTTCCAGAAAACACGGAAAGTGTGAAGTGTGTGAAACTACCCCCACCATGTTTGGAGGCTGTACTGTAGCCTGGCTAGCTCTCACTGTGAGCTGTAGCAGTGTGTGGAACTACCTCCACCATGTTTGGAGGCTGTACTGTAGCCTGGCTAGCTCTCACTGTGAGCTGTAGCAGTGTGTGAAACTACCTCCACCATGTTTGGAAGCTGTACTGTAGCCTGGCTAGCTCTCACTGTGAGCTGTAGCAGTGTGTGAAACTACCTCCACCATGTTTGGAAGCTGTACTGTAGCCTGAATAATAACTTTTTCCTCAGTCAGGACTGCCACGACGGGAGGACCGGGATGCACGCCTTTGAGTCCATGGTCATCAGCTGGACCCATCTGATCCAAAAAGTCTTAAAAGAAGATTCTGCAGAGCTCATCTTAAAGGGCCGGAACCCTGGACCAGGCGCAGAGCTTCACTTCTGGAGGTCTCGGACAAAGAACATACAGAGCATTTATGATCAGGTAAGGTCAGATCCGGTCAAGCGTACGTAACTAATGTCTGTATGTTCTAAACCAGAAAGGTGGAGCTACAGGTGAGGGGTTTCTGATAAAGTGGCCAATAAGAGAACGCCTTTGATTTTCTCAGCTTCAGAGCCCTGCGATTCGCAAGATGACGAGGATCCTGGAAGAGGCAGACAGCAGCTACTACCCGTCTTTCAAAGCACTGACCGAGGAGGTCTTTCGTGGTAACCATGTTAAATGTATATTTTGCTATATATAAAATGTTATATTTTGCTACACATATTTACAAATAAAAATATTGAATATTTACACATTAATGTATTCTACACATTCACACACATTATACATACTCTCTATTTACAATATTGCCCTGGTTTAAGCAGTTATAAATATATAAATTCATCTAATACTTACATATATATATATATATAATGAATTAATATATTATTATATATTAGAACATAAATAATAAATATAAATAATAAAAAACATACATTTTATTATTTAATATAAATAACAAATATAAATAATAATAAATTAAATTAATACATTTACATACACATTTAAAATAAATAAATACATTTGACTAGAACTTTTTCTGGATGTTAATTTAAAAATGTTAAATATTAAATATTTTATTTAAATTTGGATGTTCTAATTTTTAACAGCTTCTTCTTTTTCTACAATTAAATTGAGTTTTATTTGTTGCGTAACTCTCATATCTGTCTGCTCTGCAGCTCTGCAGGAGGCGAGGGAAGTGGATCTTCACCTTCAGCAGCTTCAGCCTCTCTTGCTCCGTGTAGAAGAGGCAGAGTTCTCGTCCCTCCGTCAGTCCGTCCCTCCACTCTTCCATCTCATCTTCCTGGTGTGGACCCACTGCTCGTCGTACCGCTCGCCTGACCGCGTTGTGGTGATTCTGCAGGAGCTATGCAACCTGGTGGTTCAGCAGGTGATGCTGGTGCTCCTGATGAAGACTAAGAATACCGCTGGCCCCAGTTTTCAGTGTAGCCAATCATTTACCATAAACTGGGATTGAAAGAAAAAATAATATTTAATCAACTTATTTAATCAACTAAAATAAAAAAATCTATTTTTTCATGTAAAAGAAAACAAATAAAGATAAGAGAAGATTAAGATTGATCAATATGGCATAATAAATAAACTAATTAGAAAAGGAGAAACAAACTTATTAAACAGAAATATAAATGAATAAATGATGAAAGGACAAAAATCAAGCCAGAATTAGGACATAAAGGTATTCATTTGATAAAATAAGTCTTTTTAGTGTAATAAAAAAAATAAAAAAATAAATATATTAAATAAAAATAAATTGGCCAAAGTTAGATTTTAAAACAACGTTTTTTGTAGAACAATCATCAAAACACTAATAAAAGTAGTAATAATAAAAGAAACTATAATATAATAAGTAAAGTAACTATAAAGTAATTCCAGCTCACTGGACTAAAATCTGATTCTCCCAGCTCAGTAAAAACTCCCCGTACCCGGCAGTTAGATGACCATGTAAAGACTGTCCAGTCCTGACCAGTCCAGTATATGTGTAAATGTATATGTATGGTTGTGACATCACAAAAACAGCGAGCCGGCCGTTTGTGCCCTTTCTTGATCTCCATTAGTGATGCACCATTGGCACTGCAGTTCAGTCCAGGCCTAACCCTTAGTCCCTGTATGGGAACCAAGCTGACCAGCTGAGTTCAGTGCCTAACCTTGTGCTCTTGCTCCCGCCAGGCCTGCTCATACCTGTGTGCTGAGGAGCTTCTGAAAGGAGACGCTGAAGAAACCCTGGAGAAGCTTCAGGCTGTGGTGAAGATCTTTAGAGGCTTTAAGGAGAATTTCCACACCTACAGAGAGAGAGCGCGAGCGTGGGCCAGAGCCGGGGCAACAACCGACTGCTGGGATTTCCCATCGGCTTTGGTTTTCAGCCGATTTGACAGGTTTCTGGGGCGAGTGCTTCTTCTGGAGGTGAGGGCTTGATGTTTCCTGGTTTACGTTTCGTTTCGATGATCCTCATATTCTGGTTGTTTTCAGCTCCCTCCCCTATTACCCAAAACATAGTCAATCAGTCAAGGCATGTCGGAGGTTGCCTGCAGGTGTTCTACCTAATCGAAGCCATCTGTGCCTTTCAGGACCTGTTCTCCACCATGCTGGAGCTCCAGAAACTGGAGAAACTGATCTTCGGAGGGATGAAGGGGAGGATGTACACTGAGCAGGTGTCTCTGCTGCTCTCCGAATTCCAGCAGCTCTGCAGGGGGATCACGGACAGGGAGTATGATCCGCTGGATTTAGATTCTAAGGTACCGGACTTAAACCTGTGTACATTACGGCCTGTGGTCAAAAGTATGTGGACGCCTGGATGTTTCTTCAGCGTTTCTCCTGAAATGTGTGGGCTAACTGAGCATGTGTATATTCACTGCTTGTTGGGCTGATTCCCCCACCTCCTCACCACCACACCTAGATGTTTAGTAAATTGAGTGATCAGCTTTACCCAGTGTAATCAGAGCATGGGCACGTAGAGAGAGAGAGATGCATGGCGATAAACCCTTATTTGCTTGGATGCCGTTGGTTAATACATTCAGTGAGATATGACCGGCATGTCGCAGCTTGTGGGTGACGGTTCTCGTGGTGATGAGCTGGTTTATGATGCGAGTGTCATGGAAATAGCTGTTGTGTAGTAACACCAGGTTCTTACTGAAAGATAAGAGAACCATGAAAGCGGGCCGTAAATTTGCACGGCTGTTGTAGCTCACAGATAAGGGGAGCTGTTACCCCACCAGTTAGCATCTCAGCTATCAGCCTGTCCATGAACCTGTCATCAGTTCACTGGTTGTCCATCCTTGGAGCACTTTTGGTAGGTGCCGGCCTCTGCATACCGGACCGAACACCCCACAAGACCTGCAGCCTGATGTTCTGGAGATGTTCTGGAGACCCAGTCATTGTCTAGAACATCCCAGTCTGGTTCTGGTCAAAGTGTCTCAGATTCTTATGCTTGTCCACCCCGTGATAAGAGCCATTGGACCCAGATCATCAGTGTGATTCACTTCACCTGGCTTTAGTGGTTTTAATGTTATGGCTAATCTATGTACCTGATACAGTGTCACTGTGTGTTGTTTATCTTAAAGGATTTTGAGGGGGACTACGCACATTTTCAGGAGAAGGTTGTGGATTATGACCGACGACTTGGCAACATCCTTTGCTTGGCCTATAAGGACTGCTCAGGACTGGAAGCGATGTTCAAAGTAAGTTACACTAAATGGACAAAAGTATTGGGACGCTTTCTTATTCACTGTTTCTTCTGAAATTAAGGATATTTCCTGTTCAGAGAAGAAGGCTATCTATTAGAGGAGGAGCAATTTTAGGAGGATTTGATTGCATTTAGCCACAAGACCATTAGTGAGGTCAGGATGTTGGATATTCAGATGTTCCACAGCTCCTCAATGCTGGGGGGCTTTATACCCCTCTAGCCCACGCCTGGCATTATTAGGCAGCATGGAGCCGATAGGGTCATGGTGTTGATCTGCTCCAGAGAGTCCTATTCTATTGGCAGTACTTCTTCTCTAGAGGGACTAGGCAAGCTGTGTGTGTGCATTTGCACATCTGTGTCAGCAATGGGTGCATATGATGATGTACATAATACATATGCATAATCCAGGTATTATGCTGATATAATGATGTGATCTGTTGTGTAAACACTGAGGCATTTTTTTGACTTTGTCCATAGCTCCTAGCGCTCTTCCGACCATTTCTGGACCGAGGGATCATCAAGGAAACGTTCACCCCCAATTTTTCGAAACTGATCCATCTGTTCGGAGCTGAACTGGAGCGATGTAAACTCCTGTTCGACTCTCAAGTTGAGCAGGTATCACTGTCTAAAAGTTTGTGGACGCCCTTTCTTATTACGGCTGACTGCTCTGGAGCATCCATGAGTGCATGAGTCTAAGGTCATCATGTCCACAAACTTTTGTCCATCATATATTACATCCAGTATTACTCTCACTATGGGCTTGTGGGAGCTGATGATGTTTACTGTGTGTCTCTCCAGAGGAAGACGGGTAAAGCCACGCTGTGTAAGAACATGTCCCCCATGTCCGGCGCTTTAAAATGGGCCAAAATGCTGAGAGAGAGGATCCAAGCACCGTGGGAGAGCTTCCGATTTGTGCTGGACATGTAAGTGTTTACGAGTAACGGCATTCCTAAGCGTTAGGTGTTGGAGGTGGGGCCTGAGCAGTCCAGCGGAGTAAGGCACTGTCCCTATGACCAGAGGATCACTAGTTCGAACCCCTGGAAGTGAAAGCAGAATGGGATGTGATCTGGTCTCCCTGGAGACGCGTCTCTTCTCTAGCTTTGAAGTGAATCAGTCTGATTGTTGTAGCTGATACAGAAATGCTACACGTTTTTTCAGGAGCACTGAAGGAGCAGCTGTGGAGCTGGTGTACCATCAGTACCTGGAGATGTCCACTCTGCTGGATGAGTTTGAGGAGGCCGTGTACTCCGATTGGTGCAGCACTGTGGAAGACGTCTGCCAGCTGAACCTTGACCAGCCGCTCATCAGGAGAGACATAAACACTGGTCTCCTCTCAGTGAACTTCAATCAGGAGGTAATGAGCATCATTATAGACTGTTATTATACCTGGAGTGATGTTTATAGGGTAAAGGGGCGGTCCAGTGTGTATCATCTGACCTCTATCTGCTGTATCTGTAGAGTACGGTCCATCACCACAGACCCTCATTTCTACACGATTCCCTGAACTCAGTAAAGAGCAGAAACTCACTGACTCTAATCTCCCCCTAGTTGTTAGCTGTCCTGAGAGATGTGAAACATCTTCAAATGCTGGAGCACACCAGCATCCCTTCTGCTGCCATGGAGGTGTATGAGAAGAAAGACGTGTTCCTCACAGTAAGTGACGGTTCCTCAAACCATATTTCATTAAACAGCCAGGCTACAGTACAGCCTCCAAACATGGTGGAGGTAGTTCCACACACTGCTACAGCTCACAGTGAGAGCTAGCCAGACTACAGTGCAGCCTCCAAACATGGTGGAGGTAGTTTCACACACTGCTACAGCTCACAGTGAGAGCTAGCCAGGCTAAAGTACAGCCTCCAAACATGGTGGAGGTAGTTTCACACACTGCTATAGCTCACAGTGAGAGCTAGCCAGGCTACAGTACAGCCTCCAAACATGGTGGAGGTAGTTTCACACACTGCTACAGCTCACAGTGAGAGCTAGCCAGGCTAAAGTACAGCCTCCAAACATGGTGGAGGTAGTTTCACACACTGCTACAGCTCACAGTGAGAGCTAGCCAGGCTACAGTACAGCCTCCAAACATGGTGGAGGTAGTTTCACACACTGCTACAGCTCACAGTGAGAGCTAGCCAGGCTACAGTACAGCCTCCAAACATGGTGGAGGTAGTTTCACACACTGCTACAGCTCACAGTGAGAGCTAGCCAGGCTACAGTACAGCCTCCAAACATGGTGGAGGTAGTTTCACACACTGCTACAGATCACAGTGAGAGCTAGCCAGGCAACAGTACAGCCTCCAAACATGGTGGAGGTAGTTTCACACACTGCTACAGCTCACAGTGAGAGCTAGCCAGGCTACAGTACAGCCTCCAAACATGGTGGAGGTAGTTTCACACACTGCTACAGCTCACAGTGAGAGCTAGCCAGGCTACAGTACAGCCTCCAAACATGGTGGAGGTAGTTTCACACACTGCTACAGCTCACAGTGAGAGCTAGCCAGGCTACAGTACAGCCTCCAAACATGGTGGAGGTAGTTTCACACACTGCTACAGCTCACAGTGAGAGCTAGCCAGGCTACAGTACAGCCTCCAAACATGGTGGAGGTAGTTTCACACACTGCTACAGCTCACAGTGAGAGCTAGCCAGGCTACAGTACAGCCTCCAAACATGGTGGAGGTAATCATTGATTAATCTGACTGTTTTAAAAGACTGTGTTTAATCTCATCTCATTCTTCTCCAGTGCATGAGCAGCTTGCAGTTGCTGGTCCAGTGGTACAACAAGGTCCAGCAGACGGCTGTGGACGTGGAGGTGTCTCTGATGAAGGTGGAGCTGGAGGCCGTAGACCAGCTGCTTTATCAGGCTGAGACTGAGATAACGTGGCAGCACCAAGGCTGCTGGAGCTATATCTGCCAGGCCAAGGACACGGTCTACAGGCTGGAGCGCAGGCTTCAGAGGGCCAAAGACAACGTGGAGACGATCCAGGAGCTGATGAAGGGGTGGAGCAGGCAGGCGGTGTTCTGCAGGAAGGACAACAAGAAAGATGCGCTGCTGATGCTGGAGGACCGAGCGGCCAGAGTGAGGAAGAGATACCACAGCATCAGGAGAGATGGCGAGACCATACACAATCTGCTGCAGGTGAGCGAGAGCTGAAGAACACACTTACTCTGAAGGGTTTTATACAATTAAAATAATCGCCACGATTAATCGATTTAAATCATTGATTAATCTGATTAATCTGACTGTTTTAAAAGATAACTGTGTTTAATCTCATCAGTTTGTGTAAATAATCACATGTATCACAATATCTGTGTCAGTAATCATGAGTTATTGGATTGTTCTGAGTGAGTAATCGATTAGAGCAATTAATGGTGATTATTCTGATTATTTTCAGTACTTAACTGTGATAAATCACATTCATTTGCAGAATAAATTGCAGTTAATTTTATAACTATGTGTAGGCGAACTCAATTATTAGATTTTCCTTTTTTTGCCAATCCCAACAAATTGAATGTGGGGTCAAATGTGATTAATCACATTAGATGGTGCAGGTAGTTATGATTAATGACATCATTTCATGCAGTTCCCTGTGATTAATCTGAATATTTTCAGTAGTTAATTAGAAATATCACATTCAATCACATTCAATCACATTCAGATGTTAATCGTATAAAAATACGCAGGCACTCACAATGAATCGGATTACCCTGAGTTGTCAAGAGCAACTAATTGGATTATTTTTTGCGATTAATCAGATTATTCTGATAATTAGTAAGTTGATATAATAGTTTTTTTTTGTAAAATGATTGTGATTAATCACAGTGCTTTGTATAAGAAAATCGATTACATTTATTATTTGTGGTTAATCGCAATATTTTGTGTAGGAAATCACAATTAATCACATTCTTTTGATTAATTAATTAATTGTAATTAATCACAGTAGGTTGTGTAGGAAATCGTGATTAATTGCACTAGTTGAATCAATTAATTGTGATTAATCACATAATTTAATGTATTTAATCATTATTAAATCACATTGCGTTGCACAAGTGACCATTGCAACCACTTGGCAACAGCATAGCGACCACCTGGATCAGCATGGCAACCTCCTAGCAGCTGCATAACATCCAATAGGAGCATCCTAGCAGCTACCTGGATACTTTTTCTGGAATTTGAATTTTCATTTTCGTCTCTGAAGGAAAACAAGAGCCTCTTTGGAGCAGACGGTGATTCGGAAGCCTGGCAGGACTACGCAGAATACGTGGATGAGATGGTGGTGGAGGGCTTTTTCGGGGCCGTCTCTCACTCTCTGCAGTTCTTTGTTGATAATATGGAGGTATCGCTGAGGCACGCTCCACTGTTCGAGGCTCAGATGGAGCTCACCGGCTCGGAGATCGTCTTCAGGCCTTCTATGGACGCCCACGCTGGAGATGGTTTTTACGAGCTGGTGGAGGCGCTGCTGGCAGATGTCTTCAAGATGTCTGCTCAGGTCTGGCGGGTGGCGCCTCACCTGGACATGCAGGATTACCAGGTGAGCAACGTTTACACTGCAGGGATATTTATATTAGCACTAGTTGATATTCCGAAAACTCTCCTCTCTCAGAGCGCTGCGTATTTCCAGACGTTTTTCATCTTCAACGATGGGATGTTTATGTTCGGCTTCATTAGTATTTACGTTCTCTGACAGGACGATATGGATGATATGCTGGACCTCTTGGACCTGCGACGGGAAGTGATGGAGCAAGTGAAGGATGTCCTCAGGAGAGTCTCTCAGTACCAGGGCACGTTCGAGCGCTACACACACCTGTGGCTAGATGAGCGGGCCGAGTTCCTCAGGCAGTTTCTGCTTCACGGCCACCCTCTGACCGCGGAGTACGTGGAGTTATGTGGAGAGGACGCTTTACCGGAGAATCCACCCACCACTGACCAGTTCAGAGAGCAGGTAAATCAGCAGGTCTCATAATATAGCCTACCTCATCGCAGAGGAACATTTCCAGCATTTTCCAAACTTCAGGGAATCGTGTAGAAATGAGGGTCTGTGGTGATGGACCGTACTCTACAGATACAGCAGATAGAGGTCCGGGTGATACACACCGGACCACCCCTTTAACTCATCTGCCCATTGACTTCTATTATCAGTGAGATTAGAGTCAGTGAGTTTCTGCTCTTTACTGAGTTCAGGGAATCGTGTAGAAATGAGGGTCTGTGGTGATGGACCGTACTCTACAGATACAGCAGATAGAGGTCCGGGTGATACACACCGGACCACCCCTTTAACTCATTTGACTTCTCTTATATCAGGGTTAACATGAATGAAGATGGCGGGTATTGTAACATCATGTAATCCTCCTGTTCTCTGTACAGATCGACCACTATGAAGATCTGTATGTAGAAGTCGGCGAGCTGGAGGACTGGCGAGTGTTTGAGGGCTGGTTTAGAGTGGATATCCGCTCCTTCAAGACGAGTCTTTTAAACATAATCAAGAAATGGAGCTGGATGTTTAAGGAGCACCTCATATCATACGTCACAGACAGGTGAGGTCGAACTCTGTTGGTGTTTGCTGGTGTAGAAAGTCGTTTATACAGACATTGTGGATGGCCCAGGTTACAAATCGGGTCCCAGAGAGCTCACTATAGTGAAGACCGTTAATTAGTATTCTGTATTCTGGCCTGGCAGTCACTGGGAAATTACACCCCATTAACATACCTAAAGAGAAACAAATATAATACATAGTTGTTTACTTCCAGTCCAGGTACCTTAATGCTGGTTTCCTGTTCATACTAATCTGGTCTGATATGTGTATTTTTAGAGATACAGTCACATCTTTTAGATATGCTGCTCATTAATACAGCAGTGAAATCTTATTGTTAGCAGTTGGAGATTCTGGACTGATTTTTTTGGTTATTTTATAGTGTATTAAATGTCTTAATATCCATTATCCTCCCTGATCATTCAACCCTGCAGTGAAATCTCTAGCTGAGTTTATAGAGCTCTGAAACGATGGCACAGCGGTAAAAACAAAGGATTGGAACTGGATCAGGCTTAGAATAGCTGTTACAGTATGTCTGGGTCGGGCCAGATTTTTCTAGTAAGATCACTTAACCCCTGAAATAGCTTATGGCCTTCTGGTGGGCCCAAAGTGTTATTGCAAACTTCTAGAACCAGAGAATAGTGCCAGCAGTTTGTACAGAAGTCCCTGTAGTTACTGAGTAATAAGCCTTTCTGCGCTCAGGAGTTAAGCAGCATTCTTAAAGTTAACCCTTCAACTGCTGATACTGGATTTACCAGTAAATATATGAATACACTTTTATTATACTACACTTTATTACAACTACACTCCTAGGAATCAATAAATCAACCAGTCGTTCCCTTTGTAGTGCCTGTGTTTTTAAGGGTGTAGTGCACAACTGACTGTCTGATTGGTGTAGGGACTGAATAAGAAGACTTGTTAATGATCAAAAGGTAAAAGTAACATTGCAGACAGATAACAGTACAAAAAACTGCTGTTTTTTATAACCCACATAATTTCTATAATTATAAACAGCATTTTTATTGTCTATTAAGCAGAAAAAAACTGCTGTAAATTTGTTATTATTTGTTGAATTTGATCTGTTATCTGTTGTTTCTGCGTCTCAGCATTGCAGAGCTGCAGGAGTTCATCCTGAGGGCAGACTGGGAGCTGAGGGAGCCGGTGAGGAGCGGGGATTACCAGGCCATGGTGCAGGTTATGGGCTGTCTGCTGGCGGTCAGAGACAGACAAGCCAGCACAGATCAGCTGTTTGAGCCTCTGAGGGCCGTGGTCAGTCTGCTGGAGCAGTACGGAGAAACACTGCCTGATAACATCTACACACAGCTGGAGGTGAGGGACAGCATTTTAATAACAGCAGAAACATTCATATTCAGTATGAAGCTCTAATAACTTTAATATCCAGTATAATGTTTTAATAACATTAATATCCAGTATGAAGCTCTAATAACATTAATATCCAGTATGAAGTTCTAATAACATTCATATCCAGTATGAAGCTCTAATAACATTAATATCCAGTATGAAGTTCTAATAACATTAATATCCAGTATGAATCTCTAATATCATTAATATCCAGTATGAAGCTCTAATAACATTAATATCCAGTATGAAGCTCTAATATCATTAATATCCAGTATGAAGCTCTAATAACATTAATATCCAGTATGAAGCTCTAATAACTTTAATATCCACTACAAAGTTCTAAAAGCATTAATATCCAGTATGAAGTTCTAATAACATTAATATCCACTATGAAGTTCTAATAACATTAATATCCACTATGAAGTTCTAATAACATTAATATCCAGTATGAATCTTATAGTTCCTTCATCATCGTGACCAGCTGTGTGTGTAGTTTCTAGCCCCTGTCTGTTTACGTGTGTTCAGGAATTGCCTGAGAGATGGAGCAGCATTAAGAAACTGGCCTGGACTGTGAAACATGAGGTGGCTCCTCTCCAGAATGCTGAGGTGGTCCTCATACGCAGGAAGTACGGAGCCTTCGAGGTAATGCTGTTAGAGTGACGGGCTGTTTCTGTTCGTTCCTGTTGTGTATAACTAATATTTATATTCATATTCATATGTATTTGTAATTATATATATATATATATATATCATTTCAGTTTAGTGTCACGTAAGGCAAGTTAAATCCAGCTACAACTGTGAGCTAGTGAGCTGTAATGATCCTGTAATTGGCCATACTGCAGATGGGTGTGTCTGATGGAGCATGGCACTGTACAGATGATTTGTGGACCATGTGTTATTATATTGTGCTGTGTGTTTTTGCTGATTCATGTTCTCCCGCAGGCCAAGCTGAGTCAGTTCGAAGAGAAGTTCAGAGCGGAAGCTCCTCTCCGGTACAACACGGAGAACCCGTATCCTCGGCTGGATAAGGTACATCCTTGCCCCTCAAGTTCAGCAATTTCTGCAGTGTGAATACCCTATCTGTGCTTCTGTGGGTGTATTATCATCACTAATCAGCTGGAATTGAACTGTGTGTTATGGTTCCTCAGTGCTACGGTGAGGTGGTGGCTCTGGAGCTGGAGCTGGTGGAGCTGCAGGAGTGCTGTAAGCTGTTTGAAGTGAGCAGCCCAGACGTCCGGCAGCTCCGACTGTGGAGGAGAGAGATTTCCACCTTGAAGCAGCTCTGGGACCTGCTGCTGCTGACTCAGGTTCTTCCGTCACATTCACTTCTGTCACTAGACAGGCTCCGCCCACAAGCTTTACAGAGTCTTATTCTATTGGCTGATGGATTTAGCTTATTTTGAGAAACACAATTATTTACCCATGCACTCAAAACAAGTAAAAATATCTGCAGTGAGATTATTTTGGATGCAATTAAAACAAAAACATTTTCAAGCTACACTATTTGGACAAAAGTATTTAGACACCTACACCTTCCTCCTACAGGAGCTTTTATATGATGTCCTGTTTTAAACCCATAGGCATTATTATTAATCTGAAGCTGGTCCCTCTTTGCTCTAAGCTCTAGCAGCAGCAGCAGGTCTGGAGCTCTGCTGCAGTTACTGAGTCAGTTGGAGGCTTTTCTGCACTCTGCTCTGAGCTCAGCACTCGGCCCTGACCCCGCTCTGTAACTTTACGTGGTCTGACAGACACTCGTGGCTGAGCTGCTCTCTGTGAGCTGTTCCTCCTAAACTCTTCCACTGTTCAATAATAACACCACTCACAGCTGATGGAGGAAGATCTAGGAGGGAGGAGATTTCACCATCTGACTTGTTGTTGTTGGTGCAGCGGTGTCTCCTATTACATACAGAACCACGCTGGAGTTCAGTGAGCTCTTCAGAACCTCCCGTTCTTTCACTGATGTGTGGAAGAAAGACAGACTGCAGAGCTAGAGGCTGGAGTTTATACATCTGTAGCTGAATGGGAAAGAATCAGAGGTGTCCCAATACTTTTGTCTATTTAGTGTATAGTTTATTACAGTGATGCAGTTTGTAAGGTATTGCTGATTCCACCAGGAGAAGAAACATTCAACACCTGTCCGTTCTGTCCTTTCTCACAGAGCAGTATAGCGGCCTGGTCAGTGACTCCATGGAGAGACATTAATGTGGATCAGATGGATGCAGAACTGAGGAGGACTGCACGAGTGAGAACTTCTGCTTTGATACCTTTTTACATACCTTTACACACACACACACACACACACACACACACACACACACACTCACATTCCCTTCATCAGTACTAATGGAGGTTTGCATGGAGGTTTTACTGTGTAAGGGCAGAGCTTCAGGACCAGGACTGGAGGTACTTACTTCTGGTCTTGATGAGTAACACAGTCTGTATTGTGGGTCAGGAAATGCAGACTCTTGATAAAGAAGCTCGCGGCTGGGACGTGTTTGTCGGTCTGGATCACAAACTGAAGGACCTGTTAACGTCTCTACGGGCGGTGACTGAGCTACAGAACCCGGCTATGAGAGAAAGACACTGGGCGAAGCTGGTTACGACTACTGGGGTCAGTGGCTGTCTGTCTACCATCACTATATGTCCAAATGTTTGTGGACACCCTTTCTAATAAACACATTCAGCTACTTTTAAGTTGCACCCATTGCTGGCACAGCTTGTCTAGTCCCTGTAGAGAAGAAGTACTGCCAGTAGAATAGGACTCTCTGGAGCAGATCAGCATAATTAACCTACTGTCTCCATGCTGCCTAATGCCAGGCGTGGGCTAATAGAGGGGTATAAAGCCCCCTATCATTGAGCAGTGGAGCAGTGGAGGACCTGTATTCTCTGAAATTATGGTGGTGGAGCTCCTTCCAGTACTTTTGGATGGGATGAGGTGGGGTGGTGATCATCACCCACCCTCCTGCCCTCACTAATGCTGCTGCCGCTGAATGTTGTCAAATCCTCACAGCAATGTTCCTGCAAAATCTAGTTTAGGTGTCCCAATACTTTTGTCCATATAGTGTGTCTGTCTATCTGTCTATCTATCTCTACCTGTTTGTTGGTCTCTGGCATCTCTGCCTGTCTGTAAGTCTCTGATGGTCTCTGATAGTCTCTTCCACCAGAATCTTGCCAGAAGCTTGTTGATGGCCGATGACCAAAGCATCTGGTCAGGGTGCAACTTGATAAGGGGCATTTAAACAGTTATTAGGTGTAAAGAAATCACTGAGAGATGACCTTCATATACGTGATGAGTGTATGGAAACTTCCCACCACAGCTAGTATCTGTGGTGGAACCTTAAACACATCAGCTAAAGGGTCTCGTTCTCAGGTGGACTTCACCCTGACTAAGAGGACCACCCTTGCAGACCTTCTGGCTCTGCAGCTTCACATGTATGAAGAGGAGGTTCACAGCACAGTGGCCACAGCAGTCAAGGAGATGGCCATTGAAAAGGTACTGGTTAGTCTCCCTCAAGCTCCCTCCCCTCCCTGGTCCCTCACAAATACACTCTAGCTTTAAAGGTACATAAAATAGATGATCGGCTACAGTAGCCTCACAGCTCCAGTGGCTCTGTTTCCTTCGCCAGGTGTTGGGAGAGATCAGTCAGACGTGGGCCCTGATGGAGTTTGAGCATGAGGAGCATTTCCGTACCACCACACCACTGCTGAAGTGCGATGATGAACTCATTGAGAGGCTCGAAGAGCATCAGGTGAGATCATCTGCTTTACAGTAAAGCAAACAGTATACACTATCCACTCTATAGT
The DNA here is from genome assembly GCF_030463535.1 of Salminus brasiliensis. NCBI lineage: Eukaryota > Metazoa > Chordata > Actinopteri > Characiformes > Bryconidae > Salminus > Salminus brasiliensis. Next base: position 45,849,997 of record NC_132882.1, read on the forward strand.
GCAGTATACAGTATAGGCTCTATAGTACAGTATACAGTATAGGCTCTACAGTACAGTATACAGTATAGGCTCTACAGTACAGCATACACTATCCACTCTACAGTACAGTGTACAGTATAGGCTCTATAGTACAGTATACAGTATAGGCTCTACAGTACAGTATACGTTCTACAGTACAGTATACAGTATAGGCTCTACAGTACAGTATACAGTATAGGCTCTACAGTACAGTGTACAGTATAGGCTCTACAGTACAGTATACACTCTACAGTACAGTATATGTTCTACAGTACAGTGTACAGTATAGGCTCTACAGTACAGTGTACAGTATAGGCTCTACAGTACAGTAAACACTCTACAGTACAGTATATGTTCTACAGTACAGTATATGTTCTACAGTACAGTGTACAGTATAGGCTCTACAGTACAGTATACACTCTACAGTACAGTGTGCTGTATTAGTCCCACAGTGGGGTAATTCACAGTGCCACAGCAGCAAAAGGATAGCAAGCCACTCAGATGCACTCATAAGCACCCCTATAAGAGATTCCTGCTGACTGAATGTGCGTCATCCGCTCCTCAGGTGCAGCTCCAGGCCATGCTACAGATGAAGCAGGTGCAGTTTTTCCACGATCAGGTTCTGGTACTGCAGACCCGGCTCACTCAGGCTGAATCCGTGCTGATGCTGTGGCTGGAGGTGCAGAGGAGCTGGGCTCACCTGGAGAGCGTCTTTGTCGGCTCAGACGACATTCAGCACCAACTGCCTGCGGACACGCTCCGGTTCCACTCCATCAACACTGACTTTAAGGTAAGTCTGGGGATCACAGCCTTCTGAGCCTGTGCTGTTCTTTCTTTACAGTGGTGGTGAATGGAAGCAGGCGTTGGTCGCCATGACTACAACACAGATACAGCCCATAATTTATTTTTTCGATCCAAACCCACCAGTGCAGCTTCTCAGTCTTCTCACGAGTCACAAGTTTTATATGGAATGATGATGAAGATGATGATGATGATGATGATGAAGGTAAAATAATGAATAAAGAATCTCAACTAATGCAGTTCTCTTTAGGGACTACTTTCTGTAGCTGCACTACACCCTGCAGCATGTATCCCTCCACCATTTTAATGCTATGTGATTTTAAAAGCAGGTTCTAGAGCCGAACTCTTCTCAGAACTCTGGTAGAACCGTGTCTCAGGCATCAGGCAGCGTCTTCATCACCATTAGGTGAAGAACTTTCTGTGAGGAGCTTTTAGTAGAGCTTCAGACGTCTGCTTCCCTTCACCTCCACTGTAGAACCACAGCTCTGACTGGGGGAGGTTATCTAGAACGTCTTAAGTTAAGAGGTCCAGAATGAGTTTCCTTGTGTTTATTATGTTAAAACATTGTGTTTAGGACCTGATGTTTAAAAGTGCTGAAACCAAGAACGTGATCGAAGCCACCAACAAGCCACGTCTTTTGGAGACGCTGGAGGATTTGCAGATGAGGTTTGTCTACCTGTGAGCTTCAGTTTCAGCGGCTCAGAGCTACTGACAGGGCTAATAACAGAGCATGTGTGTTCCAGGCTTGCTGTGTGTGAGAAAGCATTGGTCAAATACCTGGAAACGAAGAGAATGGCTTTTCCTCGCTTCTACTTCATCTCTTCTGCTGACCTGCTGGATATTCTCTCCAAGGGCTCTCAGCCCAGACAGGTAGTGTTTCCTAAATGCCTGGTCAGTCTGAGTTTCAGCAACCACATCTGACCCCCCCAGGAATGAGTGGCTCATGTGTAGTTTTCTGTGCAAAACAAGTACCTTACCATTGCCTTGTTTTTTTAATAGCAACCACCTAGCAACACCACCTGGCAACAACCCGGAACACCTTGGCTACCATGTAGTAGGCCTGTGGTGTCTCCGGGTTATTAATGTTGTGGTTGTAGCTGCCACTGCCCTCAGGCTGACTTTGGAAGTAAGTCATTCTGAATATATATGTGCTCTTATTCTTTTTGTAAATCACTGGGCTTTTTTATTAAATAAATAAATAAATAAATAATAAATACATTTATAAAAATAAATAACACAGATTGTCAGAAAATGATTTGGTTATCAAATTATTTGTTATATTGAAAATCTAATTAATAAACAGTCTCCAGCTCTTCAAGGCTATCATATGCTGTTGATTTTGTAGTAAATGTCAATCAAAAGATAATTATTAAAAATAAAAAATACAAAACAATTAATAAAAATAATAAAAAATAACAATTTAACATATAAAAAAGAAAACATACATATTTATATATAATAAGAAAAGAAACATTTTAAATTATTACAAAAAATAATAATTTGATAATTATATACAATATAATTATTAAATCAAAGATTTAAAAAACTAAAATAGAGAAAATGCACTAAAGTAAAATTCAGAGAGAGTATCAGAGCGCAGATTTCTTCAGAATGATGTTTATTTCCAAAATCAGCTCCGTTACTGTTTCATGAACATTTACTGTATATTCCACACAGTGGCTCTAACCTCTGCTAAAGTGCTTCTGCTCATCTGGGCATATTGCCACGCAGCCATTCATCACTGCCTGTCCGTAGCTTTGATTCCAGCGTGTAGATTATAATTCTACACAGGAGAGAGTGTAATGAGTTCCTCTGCCTCCACGCGACCTTTATCTGTTCTGATTAAGCGCTTCTGCTGGCTGCACTGATAGCTAGCAGGGTGTTATTTCTGCTGCAGTGTGATTATGATAAAAGAAAGAGTTTTACACTCCAGCTGACTCTGACCCGCTGTAGCCTCCCACGTACCTCTCAGCGTCAGGTTCTAGACTCTCATCCAGAGGGGGTCAGAGTGCCTCGTCTTGCTCTCGTTAAGAGCTGATTATAATTAACAGTAGCAGTGTGTCCTTAACGCCGTCATTATTCACACATCATTATATCCTCCCTCCCCGCGCTGCGGCGCTCTCTACTGTATCTGGAGACAATGAGGCAGGTGAGCTGTACTGTTTTGCTCAGGTCACCCGTCACCTGGCGAAGCTGTTCGACAGCGTGGCTGACCTGCACTTCGGTCAGGAGGACACGGAGGCTGTGGGGATGTTCAGCGGAGAGAGAGAGTTCCTGCCCTTCTGTGCTCAGTGTGACTGCGTCGGCCCGGTAACCAGCATTACTGTACATATATTGAGCATCTATACCGTACTGCACATAGTACTGTACTAAACCAGTAACCTGTACTAAACCATAGTACTGTACTACAGTTTCTGTTTCACTGTATCTTAAAACACTTACATAATACATAATATCATTAATATCCAGTATGAAGTTCTAATAACATTAATATCCAGTATGAAGCTCTAATAGCATTAATATCTAGTATGAAGTTCTAATAACATGAATATCCATTATGAAGTTCTAATAACATTAATATCCATTATGAAGCTCTAATAACATTAATATCCAGTATGAAGTTCTAATAACATTAATATTCAGTATGAAGCTCTAATAACATTAATATCCAGTATGAAGTTCTAATAACATTAATATCCAGTATGAATCTCTAATAACATTAATATCCAGTATGAAGTTCTAATAACATTAATATCCAGTATGAATCTCTAATAACATTAATATCCAGTATGAAGTTCTAATAACATTAATATCCAGTATGAATCTCTAATAACATTAAAATCCAGTATGAAGCTCTAATAACATTAATATTCAGTATGAAGCTCTAATAACATTAATATCCAGTATGAAGTTCTAATATCATTAATATCCAGTATGAAGTTCTAATAACATTAATATCCAGTATGAAGCTCTAATAACATTAATATCCAGTATGAAGTTCTAATAACATTAATATTCAGTATGAAGCTCTAATAACATTAATATCCAGTATGAAGTTCTAATAACATTAATATCCAGTATGAATCTCTAATAACATTAAAATCCAGTATGAAGCTCTAATAGCATTAATATCTAGTATGAAGTTCTAATAACATGAATATCCATTATGAAGTTCTAATAACATTAATATCCATTATGAAGCTCTTATAACATTAATATCCAGTATGAAGCTCTAATAACATTAATATCCAGTATGAAGCTCTAATAACATTAATATCCAGTATGAAGCTCAAATGACATTAATATCCAGTATGAAGCTCTATAACATTAATATCCAGTATGAAGCTCTAATAACATTAATATCCAGTTTGAATCTCTAATAACATTAATATCCAGTATGAATCTCTAATAACATTAATGTCCAGTATGAAGCTCTATAACATTAATATCCAGTATGAAGTTCTAATAACATTAATATCCAGTATGAAGCTCTAATAACATTAATATCCAGTATGAAGCTCTAATAACATTAATATCCAGTATGAAGTTCTAATAACATTAATGTCCAGTATGAAGCTCTAATAACATTAATATCCAGTATGAAGTTCTAATAACATTAATGTCCAGTATGAATCTCTAATAACATTAATATCCAGTATGAAGCTCTATAACATTAATATCCAGTATGAAGCTCTAATAACATTAATATCCAGTATGAAGTTCTAATAACATTAATATCCAGTATGAAGCTCTAATAACATTAATATCTAGTATGAAGCTCTAATAAAACTCTGTTTGCAGGTCGAGGTGTGGCTGAGCCGTGTGGAGGAGGCGATGAGGGAGGCAGTGAGGAGGCACACAGCCGAGGCTGTGAGTGTGTATGAGGAGCGTCCACGGGAGCAGTGGGCTTTAGAGCGCCCGGCCCAGCCGGCCCTGACCGCCACTCAGATCTGGTGGACCGCTGATGTGGAGCTGGCCTTCCAGCGCATGGCTGAGGGCTTCGACACCGCGCTGCGGGACTACAGCAAGAAACAGGTGCACAGTCAGGCTTTCACGATCAGGACCTGTTTTAGCTTATAACAGCGTTCTTCCTAAGTGATTTGGTGAATCTTTGGGTATCAGCTTAAATGAATTTACATTTTAATTGAATTAAGTTACATTTTGAATTAAGTTAATTAATTAATTAATTTGAATGATCCAGTACTCTTTTAATTTTAGGTTCGTTACTGCTGTTATAAAGGGGACAGTGATTGCGCAAATGAACTGAAACAAGCTGCGAAAATGTTAGCGCCTCGTGTGTGCTATGCTAACAGGCCGAGCCTGATGTTTAAGACATGTTGCCCTAAGTTTCTCTCTAAGGTTCTCTGTACTTACGTGTCTGCCATAACTCATCAAACCTGAAGATTGCTGTCAGACAGTGGTTTGTTTAGTGTTGTGTTTAAACCCTGGCCACTAGAGGGCAGTGTTGTGCCCTGTCTTCAGATCCCACAGTTCTGATCGGCTTGACAGCGTTTATTAAAGTCAGCGATATATCGTCTGGCTCACAGTATGGCACTCTATCACAGGTCTGGGTGGCGTGCCGTTCCACCACTGACAGCCACAAATGGTGGTTATCCTCAGACGGGACAGGTGGCTCGTCATCGTTTCCTCTACGGCTCTCATTTCACCCTGCCCCTCGTTAGCTTTGCTACACCTGCGTTTAGGTCAGATAGATGGAGCTGTTGGGAGTCGGCGGAGTTGATGGAGCTTCTGGGAGCACCGAGCAGCTCCCTCATCCTCGGCGTGATGAAGTGTGTGTGTGGCTGAGCCGCACAGGCCGCAGTAAAGCGGCGCTGCCTGTGTTCCCGCGCAGCGCGTGGAGCTGTCAGCAGCAGCCCGTAAGGTTAGCACGTCCTTGGCCGGCGTTTGAATAATCTGCCTGTTTCTCTGCAGACCCTGATTGGACTCGCTGTCAGACGGCGCCGTGATAAATGCGGCCCAACCTGAACTGCTTTTACATCTCATACACCCCAGCCGGGGGGGTGGGGGTGGGATTACATCTCATTTGCCTGTTCCACTGCCCTAACCTTATACACACACACACACACACACTATATATATATAATAATACTATTCCACAGATACAGTACTACTGCTATCAAACTGCACCATGCGGACAAAAGTATTGGGACACCTGCTCATTCTTTCACTGTTTCTTCTGAAATTAAGGGTATTAAAAGAGCTGATCCTGATTATGTTGAAGTAACTGACTGTACTGTCCAGAGACGAAGGCTTATTACTAGATTTTCGAGGAGCATTGCTGTAAGGATTTGATTGCATTCAGCGACAAGAGCGAGGTAGTGAGGTCAGGATGCTGGGGGGCAGCATGGAGCCAATAGGTACATGAGGTTGATCTGCTCCAGAGAGTCCTATTCTATAATCTATTGGGAATATACAAGCTGTGCGTGTGCATTTGCACATCTGTGTCAAAAATGGATGCGTTCATCAGAAGGGGTGTCCATAAACATTTGGACATGCAGTGAATATGGTTAGGGTTAGGATTATAAACAGGCTATCACCCATATATGTAAGTATATGTATATGTAATATGAAATGCCCTATATGTGTAACTATATAACACAAATGTGTTTAATATTATACACATTAATATTATATATATTTAAATTATATAATAATGATGTTTTAAATATAGATGTAATCTTTCATATAAAGCACAAACTAAAGGACACTTCAGCTGGTCTTGTAGGTTAAGCCTTTTCTGTTTTACTACAGAGTCAGGACATATTTGTATTGAAGATACAAACACACACACACACACACACACACACACACACACATGCCCATACACACCCCCTGACACTCGCGACACACACCCACACAGTACCCCCACATTGATAAATGAGCTCTGCGCTTATTTAGCCTCCTGACTGGAATATATGACCTTGCTCCATAAATGCAGAGGGATGTGTGTGATGAGTGTGTATGAGTGTGTGACCCTGAGCCCCTGCCACTGCTGTTATTATTACCATCCACTTCTCTCTGGCATGTAAATTGATATAATTACTGTAAGCACAGGCCACAAAGCTCACTGTATGCTCACACACAGCCCATTACTGAGCCCCCTCATAACTCTCCAACATCTGCCCCTCTCCTCCAGACTGCTCAGCTCAGCTCCCTGATAAACACGCTGATGGGGGAGCTGAGTCCAGGGGACAGGCAGAAGATCATGACCATTTGCACCATGGACGTCCATGCCAGAGACGTGGTGTCCAGACTCGTCGCTCAGAAGGTTGGGTCATGTTTACTGTCTCACATCAGCAGCGATTAAAGAGGCTGGAGGAGTTCAGTCATCCAGTGGGGTTGGATTTCTGAGGCTTTTATGGAGCTTTTTTTACTTTCACATTTAGAAAAGCACTACACTACATGCTGAGTCCTGTGCAAAAGTTTGGCCACCCTAGTCTAATTTCACGTGTGAATGTCTGTATGTATGTATGTATGTATAAATATATATATATATACATACACATATGGGATATTCTTTTTATATATAGATGCATACATCTATCTATATATATATATATATGGATATAAGCATCTTTATGTAACAATTGTATATGTACTATATGTGATAGCAATAAATATAAGAAATAATAAATTGCAGTAACCTATATATATATATATATATAAATTATGTCTATCCATATCTATATATACATATATTTATATATATTTACTTATAGATGCTTACATCTATATCTGTCTATAGATACGTACATATATTTAATACATATTTTATATATAAATTTGTATTGTATGTATTACATGTGTGTATATATGTGATAAAAATATATCGCACATTTGTTGTGTGTATATATATATATATATATGTGTGTGTGTGTGTGTGTGTGTATGTTATAATGATTTGGTAATGATTTTACTAATGGTTTAGTAAATTAATAGAATTATGTTTGAAAAATGCAGATTTTTGGTATTTGGGTGTTTGTTTTGTTGTTTTTTCCTGTAGAGGATTAGTTTTACTTACGTACCTTTTTTAAACAACAGTGCCTAAACCTTTGCACATTATTTTAAACGACAATGCATGGTTTATTTAAGAGGGACAGAGCACATTCATTGAAATGCTGTCCCCTGTTTCGTCCAGGTGAGCAGCGCTCAGGCCTTTACCTGGCTCTCTCAGCTGCGACACTGCTGGGATGAAGATCAAAGACACTGCTTCGCCCAAATCTGCGACGCCCAGTTTCCCTACTCCTACGAGTACCTGGGCAACAAACCGCGGCTGGTCATCACACCGCTCACAGACAGGTACGGCTGCTGATGCACATTCTCATAAAATGGAAGATACATCAAATACTACAAAAATCCAGTGTTATTCACATATATTCATTCAGTGACAAGAGCAGGTCAAAGAGACCAGGATGTTGGATGATGATGATCACCACCCCACCTCCTCCCCAACTCCCCAACTCATCCCATCCAAAAGTACTGGATGGAGCTCCTCCACCATCATTCCAGAGAGAACAGTTCCTCCACTGCTCCACAGCTCCTCAATGCTGGGGGGCTTTATACCCCTCTAGCCCACGCCTGGCATTATTAGGCAGCATGGTGCCAATAGGGTCATGATGTTGATCTGCTCCAGAGAGTCCTATTCTATTGGCAGTACTTCTTCTCTACAGGGACTAGACAAGCTGTGTTTGTGCATTTGCACATCTGTGTCAGCAATGGCTGCAGTTTAAAGTAGCTGAATGCATTCAGTAGAAGATGAGTCCACAAACTTCTGACCCTTGATTATGCTATACTTATTGTATACATGGATGCTCTGTGCTTGTGACTAGGCATGGTGTTGTTTGTATACACAGGTGCTATGTGACCCTGACCCAATCTCTACACCTCACCATGAGCGGAGCTCCTGCAGGGCCGGCCGGAACAGGCAAGACCGAGACCACTAAAGACCTGGGCCGGGCGCTGGGGGTGATGGTGTACGTCTTTAACTGCTCCGAGCAGATGGATTATAAGGTATCATTACACATGAATCTTTTCTATTGTTCTCCTGCCTTAGACCCTGACCTGGACCTGGAGTTACCTGCGCAGGTCTTGTGTATTAGAAGTGATGTGCAGTGCAGTGTGTGTTCGCCCCTCAGTCCATAGGAAACATCTTTAAAGGCCTGTCTCAGACGGGAGCGTGGGGATGCTTCGATGAGTTCAACCGCATCGCCGTGGAGGTGCTGTCAGTGGTGGCGGTGCAGGTGAAGGCCATACAGGACGCCCTTCGCCACAGGAGGACCAGGTGGTTTAGGTTTAGACTGTTGACAGGTTCAGATTTCCTGCAGGAAACCGGTCCGAGTTCTCATCTGCTCTGTCTCCTAGGTTTGTCTTCTTGGAAGAGGAGATCAGCCTGAGGCCCAGCGTCGGGATGTTTATCACCATGAACCCAGGCTACACCGGACGAACCGAGTTACCTGAGAACCTCAAAGCTCTCTTCAGGTACGAAGGTGGTGGTACAGATATTTGGGCTGTGGGCTGATGGGCATCTCCCAGGAATATCATCATACAGAACCATAGCATTGGTTTCTGTGGGCTACGAATACAGCACAATTCATCAAATGCAGTACAGTTAATTAATGCAGTAGATACAGCAGTTAATACATCAAATAATGCCTTTAAATATAAAAAATATAGTTATTAGACATATTTAATGTCATAATGATTAGACCAATAGAAATTTTTACATTGACTTCTATTGATAGTTAATATTTATAGTTCTCTATAGTCTCCTCACCCCATCACTCTACCCCCCGTCTCTCAGCAGTGAGAGGGTTCTACTGCAGAAGCTCCAGATCTCATCAGAACAGATAAAGCAGCTGAACATGAATCCAGTAAAAAGGAGAAACAAGAGCTTCTCATTCTGAAGAAAGAAAGTAGTGAGATCTTGTTGGTGAGCTAGTCTGAAGAACAGAGCTCGGTTCCTCCAGGGTTCTCCTGGACGCCCCCCAGTCCAGCCAGCACAGCGTGGAGGATGTGTTCACCTCCATCAGCAGCAGCAGCAGCAGCAGCAGCTCACCTGATTCACCATCATTAAGCCCTGATTTACCGCCAAACCAGGTGTTGATCTGAGGAGAACTCTAAATAATACTAGACTACATGAGGAGAACTTGGAACTTGGAGATGTTCTAATGATGAACACAGTGATGGAGAAGTAGGAGTGTAGGAGTGTTATTATTAGTGTTTATTATTATAATATGAGTGTTTTACTGGGGAGTGCTGCATGTGTGGATCTCTCAGATGTGTTCTAGTTGAAGTAGGAACGCTTTGTAAATGCGGTGTGTTCCTGTGTTCCTGTGTTCCTGGGTTCCTGCAGGCCGTGTGCTATGGTAGTGCCGGATATGGAGCTGATCTGTGAGATCATGCTGATGGCTGAAGGCTTCCTGAATGCCAGGCTCCTGGGCAGGAAGTTCATCACCCTGTACAACCTCTGCAAAGAGCTGCTCTCCAAACAGGTGCCCTGAAACACTGAGTGTCCCTAAGCGATGGTTCAGCCGCTCACCTTGAAGTATATCTAATAACACCTCACTCTGGGTTCTAGATAATAGTGAGTCAGAAACCACTTTTAGAGATCACTGAAAACCTCCAAACAGTTTGAGGACACTAAACATTGACTTATGCGTACTGTTAGCAGACTTTATAACCTACATATGGCCTTAATAACCTATACAGGATGTTCATAATCTACAAAGGGACATCCTAATTATCATACAGACTTCATAACCTAAATAGTGACTTTATAATTCATGTTGGAACTTGCATAAGGACGTCGTAACCAACATACAGACTTTATTACATTCTCATAAAGACTTCATAACCAACATGGGGACTTTATAACAAACATACATACTTTATTACCTACATAGAGACTTAATATTTGTCATACAGACTTTGTAACCTACATTTGCATAGTCTAGGTTGAACTTGAATAAGGACTTTTTTTTTACCTTCACAGGGACTTCATAGCCTAAATAGAGACATTACAACCTACTTAAAGACTTTATAACTAACATACAGATTTTATTACCTACATAAGGACTTACCTATACAGGACCTTCATGATCTACAGACGGGCTTCATAACTGTCATACAGACTTTCTAACCTACATGGGGACTTATATCACATGCATAAACACTTAATAAGGTATTTTATGTCAGTGTTTGCAGAATTACACACTATTACACACAATATTAACATAAGAGGCCTTTAAACTGTAGTGCTCCATTTATAACACTGTTTTTAAGCCCAGTTCATAAAGCTCTATAAAGGGTTATAACATCGTCAGCCTGCAGGGATCATTTCCATGTGTATTATTTAGATTTAGGGGCGTCTCTATCTGGTGTCTGACATCCTGCACCGTGTTGTTTTTGAAATGCTTATGGATGAGTCTGTTGCTGTGACGCAGGACCATTACGACTGGGGCTTACGTGCAGTGAAGTCGGTGCTGGTGGTTGCTGGTGGGCTTCGAAGAAGAGACAAGACCCGACCAGAAGATCAGGTGATGTTCTTTAACCTTCTCTGCAGTATTGCAGCTCGCTCGCTGACCTCTGACCTCGCCATGACCTGCTGCGTGTGCAGGTGTTAATGCGGGCGCTGCGAGATTTCAACATCCCCAAGATGGTGACAGACGACGTTCCCGTGTTCCTGGGCCTCATGAACGATCTGTTCCCTGGTGTGGAGGTCCAGAGGCGGATGGATCCGGGCTTCGAGGAGCTGGTTCGGCAGAGCGCCCTGGAGCTCAGGCTCCAACCAGAGGATCCGTTCGTCCTTAAGGTCAGAATCACACTCAACAATTAGAATCAGTGAAGAGGAGGGTGTGTTTACCTTCATCTCCTAATGGCAGCTTATTTAGTGCTCCTGGGCTCCCCCTACAGTTGGGGAGTGTAGATCACTGCCGTCATGGACAGCTGTACACATGCATTTCTGGACAGTGTGAGAGCTGCAGAAGCTTGATCTGAAGGTGGAGCAGCATGTGGGCTGTAGAGGCGGTAGAGTAACACTACAGGATTTTACACTAATATGACTCTATGGGTTCTGCAGCGTTACACAGCAGTTCTGGAGAGAGGTTCTCCACCTGCAGCTCCACCACCAAACCTTCATATAGTGCAGTAGCAGCAGCAGCGCTCCGGCCCGGAGTGGGAATGATGGAGAAGCCGTTCTCATTATTACAGTCAGTGGAGTGTCAGCATGATCCTGAAGCTGCTGATTTAAGGTGGAACTGATACCAACTGAATTTGATGTGATACTTTGACCGGAATAGGTTCCATAATAGCTAGAACATGTGTTTTTATTAGTTAAAGGCTACAAATGTTTCTTTAAGGGTCCCATAAAGAATCATGTTTTTATGGGAATTAAAATCAAAGATTTTTCACTTGATGTAGGGTTCTTCAGATTACAAACATGGTTCTTTTTGGAACCAAAAAGTTGTTCTTCTGTGGCATTGAACCATTTCTACAATTTAGTTTTTCCCGAATTATCCCAATTTTAGTCATTTCCAGTTCACCCGCTATCTAGAACCCCCCTATCTCATCAAGCACTAGGAGTTTGAAGGCTAGCACAGTCTTCCGCCAAGACACTTCTTCTCAAACTGCTGCTGACACAACACCTCAACGTGCTTGGAGGACGAGCTACGTCAGCTGACAGACGCCCGCACTGGCTAGCATCGTCCTCACTGACGGTCGGCTGTGGCATCCCTGGGAATCAAACCTGTGCCCTGCTGACGTTAATGATGACGATGATGATGATAGAGCGAAGACTGTCTAGTCTCTCTTTCGTCATGATTGATATTGGGTTCTGGGTTGTAGGTGGTTCAGCTGGAAGAGCTACTGAGTGTCCGTCACTCCGTATTTGTGGTGGGAGGGGCCGGCACGGGGAAGAGTCAGGTAAGAATGTCTATTAAGGCAATGCCAGCCTTTTCTCTTCATGTGAGAATTTGAGAACCGTAATCATTCAGTGGCTTCCTCCTCATTCTCTAACAGATCCTGAGAACTCTCCACACAACCTACGCCAACATGAAAAGGAAGCCCGTCTGGAACGATCTCAACCCCAAGGCCGTGAGCACAGATGAGCTTTTCGGATTTGTCCATCCAGCCACTCGTGAATGGAAAGATGGTAATGGCTTTGGTTGTTCTGAGTTTCTGTGGTATTATACTGTCTGCTGCTGGGGCTGTGGGTTCACTCCCTCCGTGATGGTCACCTGTTTTAGGCTTGTTGTCCTACTTCATGCGTGACCAGGCCAGTAACCCCCAGCCTGGTCCCAAGTGGATCGTTCTGGATGGAGACATCGACCCCATGTGGATCGAGTCTCTGAACACGGTCATGGACGACAACAAGGTGCTCCTCTATTCGCTTATTGGCGTGATGCTTATTAGCTTTTTAGCAATATGTAAATGTGGCCAAGGCTCTGATAGGCCAAGGTATTTTATTCTTGCATATGTAAAGTGTATGTAAATGAGATTATCGCTACATTAACAGAGCTTCTGTTTTCACTAGGTTCTGACTTTAGCCAGTAACGAGAGGATACCCCTCACCTCTACGATGAGGCTGGTTTTTGAGGTCAGTCATCTGAAGAACGCCACTCCTGCCACAGTGTCCAGAGCTGGAGTCTTATACATCAACCCACAGGACCTGAGCTGGAACATGTACGTCTCTGATGACCTGATTTGTCGGTTTCTAACTCCCCAAAGTGATCACTGAGCCCAGATCAGTCTGGTATCTGAAACATGTGCTTCTTCAGTTCACAGTGGGAAATGCTAAGCTAACGCTGCTAACAAACACTAGACTTGGACTGTCATCTCATCTCTTTGTAAGTGTCTGTCTGTCAGCGTGTCTCTCAGAGCTCCTCCAGATCTTCATTAGTTTGGTAGATGGATGTGGTTTAGACTGGGTCTTACTTTAGTCTAGAAACCCAGACAGAACCTGAACCTTCTCCGCAGAGCTGAGGAACACTGGAGGAACCGCTCTGATTTTAGCTTTACTAAGGTCTGTCCAGAACGTTCTCATATTCATGTAGCTTTTTAGTCCACTCCAGTGTTTGTTAGCATTGTCAGGCTAGCATCTCCCATTATAATCTAAAAGCACATGTCAGATACACTATATGGACAAAAGTATTGGGACACCTGTTCATTTATTGTTTCTTCACATTTTTTATGTAATTTATTTTGCAGGTATGTAAACAGCTGGATTGACCGACGGCAGCGACAGACAGAGCGAGCCCACCTCACCATCCTGTTCGACAAATACGTCTCGCGCTGCATAGAGCAGATGAGGAGCTCGTTGAGAACCATCACCCCAGTCCCAGAGAACAGCATGGTGCAGGTACGATACACACACTCATGCATAGCACATTACCAGTCCCACCAGTCCCACCAGAAAGTGTGCTTGTTTCTGCTGAAGTCGCTGTAGATCCGGAATAATCAGCTCGGGATTTTGAGGGCTTCCATAGGTATTTCCATTTCTCTCTCTCTCCCGTCCTCAGATGCTGTGCTCATTGCTGGACTGTCTGTTAACCCCTGAGAATGTTCCGGCTGACTCTCCACGCGACGTCTACGAGATGTACTTTGTGTTCGCCTGCATCTGGGCTTTTGGTGGAGCTACATATCAGGACCAGGTCTTGCTTTTGTTGTTGTTGGGAAACCAACTACTTACTGATACCCTTGGTTTCAGAACAAATGCTGGTGTCCACATACTTTTGGACATGAACCAAGCATTGTAGATGTTCAGGATTTCATGTTTAAAAAACCCACTAACAATTCTGTTTTTATTGAATGACAGAAACGTGCCAGTGTAATGTATCCCTGTGTTACCCCAAAAAAAGAATGCGTGACCGCTCGGTTGAGTTGCCCAGTTAGGGTAAACAGAATTGGACGTTAAAGTTAGCTCAGCAAAAATACTGCACAAGATCATATCTCCAGCTTCCTTACTAGACTGATTTGATGTTTTACCTTCAGATTGACCTTCAGATCTTATATAAAGCCATGTACTCTTTACATAACAGGAAGTGAGCTAGTGGTGCTCTGATCCTCACTGAAGAACAGCTACATATTTGTCCATATTCTATTTAGCACAGTAAACCTGAATTTCTGTAATACTTGTTAGTTAACGCCTAGAATTACCCTAACTGGGCGAGTCAACCGGCTGGTTGATGTGCACATATGCTTCCCGAATGGGTCGTATGAAATAAATATTCAGGAAGGGTTAAACCCCATATGAGCACGTCTGTAGATTCAGTGTGCATTTCTCTGCAGCTTCGTGATTACAGAGCTGAGTTCAGTCAGTGGTGGATCAAAGAGATGAAGAGCGTTAAGCTGCCAGCCCACGCCACTGTTTTTGACTTCTACCTGGACCCCCAAACCAGACGCTTCGTACCGTGGGCTGAAAAAGTTCCCTCCTTTCAGATGGAGCCAGACACGCCATTACAGGTCAGCGACGCTGGGAAGGTGCTGAAACTTTCAGGGGTTTGGAGAAACTTTTGCGATCGCTGCCGGTAAACTCCACAGGCCTCCCTTTCTTTCCTGAATAGCACGCTGTGAATAGTTCCCTTTGTCTTCCTGCTCGCCTCTTTCCCGAGAAGCCCCGCACCCCCGCAGCGAGCGGTTTTA
This sequence comes from Salminus brasiliensis, assembly GCF_030463535.1. Taxonomy (NCBI): domain Eukaryota; kingdom Metazoa; phylum Chordata; class Actinopteri; order Characiformes; family Bryconidae; genus Salminus; species Salminus brasiliensis. The sequence goes on from NC_132882.1 coordinate 45,865,474, forward strand.
ATTTCACAACAATAACAGGCTAATTTAGAGCAGTTAGCACATTAGAGAGGGTCAGTGAACAAAGTGAAAGACGACGGCAGCCCCAGCCGCGAGGTTAGTCCGCTGTCAGATGCAGCACATCTCAGCCGCTGGATCTTATTACCACTATACACATCACCCAGAGCGAGCGAGAGAGAGAGAGAGAGAGAGAGAGAGAGAGAGAGAGAGAAAGAGAGAGACTTATCTTTACTTTTATATTATCTCTCTCTCTCTCTCTCTCTACAGTCTGATCCTCTGATTTCTCTATTCTTTAATCTTTATTTGGCTGCTGGTTAAAAGTAGTCACATAACTTAAGCAATGTGCCTGATATCCACGTGAAATAGTAGATACTAAGTAATTCATAATGGATACTGTATAATTCATAGCAGATACTGAATAATTCATAGTGGATACTGAATAATTCATAGTAAATACTGAATAATTCATACTGGATACTGCATAATGCATAGTAGATACTGAATAATTCATACTGGATACTGCATAATGCATAGTAGATACTAAATAATTCATACTGGATACTGCATAATGCATAGTAGATACTGAATAATTCATACTGGATACTGCATAATGCATAGTAGATACTAAATAATTCATACTGGATACTGCATAATGCATAGTAGATACTGAATAATTTGTAGCAGATACTAAATAATTCATAGTGGATACTGAATATTTCATACAGGATACTGAATAGTTCATAGTAGATACTGAATAATTTGTAGTAGATACTGAATAATTCATAGTAGATACTGAATAATTCATACTGGATACTGAATAGTTCATAGTAGATACTGAATAATTCATACTGGATACTGAATAGTTCATAGTAGATACTGAATAATTCATAATGGATACTGAATAATTCATAGTAAATACTGAATAATTCATTCTGCATACTGCATATTTCATAGCAGATACTGCGTAATTCATACTGGATACTGTATAATTTATATTAAGTACTGAATAATTCATGGTGGAAACTCAATAATTCATACTGGATACAGGTTCATTTTTAGTGGATACAGGACGATTCGTGGTAGATAACCTATAATTCATCCTGGTTACTGTAGAACCCAGGAGTGTATTAAGTGCGTATCCAGCCTTTAATTAAAGGACAGATAAGCTGCATGTTTGTATTTATGTGATATGATTATTAATTAAGGTGCTGCTGTTTGTGGTGCAGGCGGTGCTGGTGCCCACGGCAGAAACGGTGCGGCTGCAGTATTTCCTGCGTCTGCTGCTGGAGAGAGCTCAGCCTGTGATGCTGGTCGGAGGATCGGGGACAGGAAAGACCTCTCTGGTCAAACACCTGCTGGACTCACTTCCGGACAACTTCCTGTCGGTCAGCGTGCCTCTGCACTACTACAGCTCCTCCTCCAGTCTGCAGAGTGAGTCTCTGTAACTTAGTGAGGACTCTGAACCTCCTGCAAGTTGAACAGTGCCTCCTAGTGGCCTGTATAAGGAACTTCACTTCATCCACTAAGAGCAGCTTGTTTTTCCTGCTTATCAACAAGTGGTTCAGTTTTACAGTTACGGCACGTTAATGAGTGAGGGGGAGAAGCTTGATTATTGTAATTAATTACTTAATTGATTGATTGATTGATTGATTGATGCATTTGATTTGTATTATAGGCACATGAATGTGCCAGACAGTTCAGTAAATTACACTTTCAGAATTTTTGCTAACTCAGATGTGCCCCCTACTGGACCATCAGGAATACCATGTACCACAATTTCCAGTCTGTTTCCAGGTCATATAGTGCTGTATATCACACTTTTAAACTTTAATGTTATCAGGTTTGATCCCCAGTGCTGCCACAGCCATCCGTCAGCGACTGTCCACTCTCTCTCTGTAAGTGGGTAGGACGGTCCCCCGTCTCCCTCCATTATTCAGCATGGGTGATGCTAGCCAGAGCGGGTGCCTGTTAGCTGATGTAACAATATTAGCAGTTAGCGCTCTCCTCCAAGCGTGTTGAGCTCCAGTGGTGTTGCGTTGGAGGCAGTTGTAGAGGAAGATGTGGGAAAAGACCATGCTAGCCTTCAGCCTCCCAGTGCTGGTAGCACCGTATGCTAGACGGAGGTTCTAGTTCTGTGGTAGGGGGACTGGAAATGAGTCATTTAAGGAGAAAATTGGGGGGAAACTACTGTTGACCAATGACCGAGCTACACCTTCTAAATAAACCATTTACCCTCCCCCCACCCTCCACCCTTATTTTCTTCAGGGCTGTTGGAGAGACCACTGGAGAAGAAAGCAGGGAAGAACTACACTCCTCCAGGCAGCAGGAGACTCATCTACTTCATCGATGATATGAACATGACCGCCGCCGACAGCTACGGCACAGTGCAGCCACACACGCTGGTACGCCAGCACCTGGACTATAAACACTGGTGAGGAGAGAAACACCCTGAAAATGCATCCGCTCTGTAGATTAGACCGTCAGACGTGTGAACTCTGGGCTGGTTTTGTGTGCAGGTACGACACTCAGAAGCTTTGTCTGAAGGAGATTCACAACACTCAGTATATAGCCTGTATGAATCCACAAGCAGGATGCTGCACCATCAACCCCAGACTGCAGGTACACCATCACCTGTCCTCCTGTTGACATACACAGGGATTTCTAATATATACACTATATGGGCAAAAGTATTGGGACACTCCATTGCATTGCTGTGAGGATTGGATTGCATTTAGTGACAAGAGCGATAGTACGATCAGGATGTTGGATGATGATGATCACCACCTCCTCAACTCATCCCATCCAAAAGTACTGGATGGAGCTACACCACCACCATCATTCCAGAGAACACAGTTCTTCCACTGCTCCACAGCTCCTCAATGCTGGGGGGCTTTATACCCCTCTAGTCCACGCCTGGCATTATTAGGCAGCATGGAGCCAATAGGGTCATGATGTTGATCTGCTCCAGAGAGTCCTATTCTATTGGCAGTACTTCTTCTCTACAGGGACTAGACATGCTGTGTGTGTGCATTTGCACATCTGTGTCAGCAATGGCTGCAGCTTAAAGTAACAGAATGCATTCATTAGAAGGGGTGTCCACAAACATTTGGACAGTGTATGCATAGCAAAGTTCTAATGAAATAAATATTTAGAACTCAACTGTAATAAAAATAAACTTTTGAGTAAAATGATAATAATTCATATCCAGCATGAATTCCTCAGCACTGTTGCTTGAATGTGTTGCAGAGGCATTTCTCAGTGTTAGCGATGAACAGCCCCAGCAACGAAACCCTAAACTCCATCTTCAGCTCCATCCTCGTCCAGCACCTGCAGAGCCAGACGTTCAGCCCGGAGGTGGTCAGCATCAGCCCGGCTCTTGTCCAGGCAGCCATCGTCCTCCACCACAAAGCAATCTGCCACTTCCTGCCTTCCGCCAATAACTTCCTCCACCTCTTCAGCCTGTGGGACCTCTCTCGCCTCTTTCAGGTGAAAATCGATTGGCAATGCACTGATGTGGAACATCACAACACGTGATATATATATCTGAGCTGAAATCATTGATTTCACATAGATTCATCATTATACATGCATGTAGACACCTGTATGTGTGTGTGCTTTTTCAGGGCCTGCTGTTCTCCAGGCCGGAGAGTGTGAGGCAGAGTTGTGACTTGCTGCAGCTCTGGGTGCACGAGTCTAGGAGAGTGTACTCTGACCGGTTCTCCGACCTGGCCGACCAGCAACTCTTCCACAGGCTGCAGGCAGACGCAGCTCGACAGGCCTTTATGGTAAACAGATACTATGTTGTACAAAACATTAGTTTATAGTGGATACTGAATAATTCATAGTGCATAGTGAATAATTCATAGTGCATAGTGAATAATTCATAGATACTTATTAATTCATAGTGGAAACTAAAGTATTCCTTATAATTACTAAACAATTCATAGTGGATACTGAATAATTCATAGTGGATACTGAAGTATTTCTTATAATTACTAAATAATTCATAGTAGATACTGAATAATTCATAGTGGATACTGAATAATTCATAGTGGATACTGAAGTATTTCTTATAATTACTAAATAATTCATAGTAGATACTGAATAATTTATAGTGGATAATGAATAATTCATAGTGGATACTGAAGTATTCCTAATAATTACTAAATAATTCATAGTAGAAACAGAATAATTCATAGTGGATACTGAATAATTCATAGTGGATGCTGAATAATTCATAGTAGATACTGAATAATTCATAGTGTATACTTAATAGTTCATAATGGATACTGATGTATTTCTAATAATTATTGAATAATTCATAGTGGAAACTAAATTATTCATAGTGGATACTAAAGTATTCCTTATAATTACTAAATAATTCATAGTGGATACTGAATAATTCATAGTGGATACTGAATAATTCAAAGTGGATACTAAAGTATTCTTTATGATTACTAAATAATTCATAATGGATACTGAATAATCCATAGTGGATACTGAAGTATTCTTTATAATTACTAAATAACTCATAGTTGATACTAAATAATTTTATAGTAGGTGCTAAATAATTTAGAGTACATATTCCATAGTGAATAAATTAGAGTAGATACTGAGGAATTCATAGTGGATACTTTATAATTCATAGTAGATAAAGAATAATTCATAGTGGATACAGAATAATTCATAGTGGATACAGAATAATTCATAGTGTATACTGAATAATAAGTAAAGTCAGGAGGTGTTTGTTATGGTTGTTTTATGGTAAGCGTGTTTTGTCTGTTAGGGACTTGAGGAGCAGCCTGTGCTTCAGGAGCCTCTGATATATCTGCACAGCAGTGCCGGGGCTGGGGAACCTGCCTATGCTCCAGTAGCGGGGTGTGAGCAGTTAAGCAGCATCCTGACCGAAGCCCTGGACAGATACAACCAGCTTTACTCCACCATGAACCTAGTGTTGTTCCAGCAAGCCATGCTACATGTGTGAGTGTTCTGGTCCAGTCATCTGAGTGTGGTGTGACAACAGCACAGGCCACACCCCCTCACTGTCCACTTTACTGTCACACTGTCTTATAAATGTACTGTTTAATACTGTATTCTTCATACTGTACACATACTGTTGTTAATACTGTATGTGTTTGATCTGTGAAGGTGTCGCATCAGCCGTATCTTGGCTTGCCCTCGAGGCCACGCCCTGCTGGTGGGGGTAGGGGGCAGCGGAAAGCAAAGTCTGACCCGCCTGGCTGCTTACTTCTCCAACATGGACGTCTTCCAACCCACAGTGCACAAAGGCTATGGCCTCCAGGAGCTGAAGGTAACAACCTCGACACAGATAGCTATCCATAACACCACTACAGCCAAACAGCAGCTCTAAAAACAGGAAGTGCGTTTCATTGGTTTTAAGATGGTCAGTGGGTGCTGGACAGCCATGCATAATAACATTAATATCCAGAATGAAGCTCTAATAATATTAATATCCAGTTTGAAGCTCTAATATCATTAATAACCAGTATGAAGCTCTAATATAATTAATAACCAGTATGAAGTTCTAATAACATTAATATCCAGTATGAAGCTCTAATATCATTAATATCCAGTATAAAGCTCTAATAGCATTAATATCCAGTATGAAGCTCTAATAACATTAATATCCAGTATGAAGCACTAATAACATTAATATCCAGTATGAAGCTCTAATATCATTAATAACCAGTATGAAGTTCTAATAACATTAATATCCAGTATGAAGTTCTAATAACATTAATATCCAGTATGAAGCTCTAATAATATTAATATCCAGTATGAAGTTCCAATAGCATTAATATCCAGTATGAAGCTCTAATATCATTAATAACCAGTATGAAGTTCTAATATCATTAATATCCAGTATGAAGCTCTAATAATATTAATATCCAGTATAAAGCTCTAATAGCATTAATATCCAGTATAAAGCTCTAATAGCATTAATATCCAGTATGAAGCTCTAATATCATTAATAACCAGTATGAAGTTCTAATATCATTAATATCCAGTATGAAGCTCTAATAATATTAATATCCAGTATGAAGTTCCAATAGCATTAATATCCAGTATGAAGCTCTAATATCATTAATAACCAGTATGAAGTTCTAATATCATTAATATCCAGTATGAAGCTCTAATAACATTAATATCCAGTATGAAGCTCTAATATCATTAATATCCAGTATAAAGCTCTAATAACATTAATATCCAGTATGAAGTTTTAATAACATTAATATCCAGTATGAAGCTTCAATAACATTAATAATAATATTTAGCAGAATTTGGGTTCTCAAATTATTATTTCTGAACTGGTCTGTTTCATCAGAAAAATGAAATATGATCTGTAGTGTAATGTTCTATGTTGGTGGTGTGGCCCACCCTCAGCTGAAGGTAGTTCAGATGATAGTGGTCTCCTCTCTCCTGAGGTGAAGATAAATGTAGAATGGCAGTAATTCATTAACTGAGATCAAGTTTTCTTTTAGACAACATTTCCCTGATCAATCGCCCTGCTGCTGCTGCTGCTGCTCACCATTGATCCCAGTTAGTCCAGCCTGTAGGATTGTCAGATCCCATTAAACAGCCTGGCCAAATATTTCAATGCCCTATTGATGAGGCTGCTGCTATCGGTTCATTCATCAGGGTGTGTGAATCCTGGACCTCTCGGGTGATTGATCCGCACGCTGGACACATGCGAGGATGACCCTCTGACGTTAACCATTTAAAGCCTGAACCATCAATTAATTGCCAGAATTAATCATCCTAAATCTAATTAAACTAGAGTGTTTCTTTGATCTTCTGACCAATGATTAAAAAAAAGAAACTAAACATTTTAAATATGTGACTTTTATTGTGTATCATATTTGATACATCAGAGTTCTTTGATCAGAAAGCTTTTTTTTCTTAAACAAACAAAGACACTTAGAGCACGAATTACAGTTTGAGTCATTTTAAATGTAGAAATCTGTATGTATTTTTCTGGTGCATAAATATGCATACATTTTCTTATTTCTGCAATTAATTATTCTTTCTTTCATGTAGCATATTTAATATAAAATGACATTTTTATATTGTTGTTGTTATGTATGTATTGTTAAATGTGTATTTAAGATAATAATTGTTTAGGGTAAATACTTGTTTTTATTTTGAACCACTTTCAGAACCATTGCTTTAAAAGACTGAATTCTTGTTGAGCTGTCATTTAGATATGAATGTTTTTAGAACGTAGAAAAAAAGGTTCTGTCATCAGGAGGTCAGAGAATAGATGCCACAGCCATCCGTCAGTGACTGTCTGTGTTCAGGTGGATCTAGCGGAGCTCTGCGTAAGGACTGGTGTGAAAAATCTCCCCACGGTTCTCCTGCTGACTGATGCTCAAATCCCTAATGAGAACTTCCTCGTCATCATCAGCACCCTGCTCTCTTCAGGTCAGACCCTCTCTTAATTTAGTTAGAAATTCATACTGGATATTAATGTTATTAGAGCTTCATACTGGATATTAATGATGTTAGAGCTTCATACTGGATATGAATGTTATTAGAGCTTCATACTGGATATTAATGATGTTAGAGCTTCATACTGGATATGAATGTTATTAGAGCTTCATACTGGATATTAATGTTATTAGAGCTTCATACTGGATATGAATGTTATTAGAGCTTCATACTGGATATTAGTGTTATTAAAGCTTCATACTGGATATTAATGCTATTAGAGATTCATACTGGATATTAATGTTATTAGAGCTTCATACTGGATATTAATGTTATTAAAGCTTCATACTGGATATTAATGTTAATAGAGCTTCATACTGGATATTAATGATGTTAGAGCTTCATACTGGATATGAATGTTATTAGAGCTTCATACTGGATATTAATGTTATTAGAGCTTCATACTGGATATTAATGTTATTAAAGCTTCATACTGGATATTAATGTTAATAGAGCTTCATACTGGATATTAATGATGTTAGAGCTTCATACTGGATATGAATGTTATTAGAGCTTCATACTGGATATTAGTGTTATTAAAGCTTCATACTGGATATTAATGCTATTAGAGCTTCATACTGGATATTAGTGTTATTAAAGCTTCATACTGGATATTAATGCTATTAGAGATTCATACTGGATATTAATGTTATTAGAGCTTCATACTGGATATTAATGTTATTAAAGCTTCATACTGGATATTAATGTTAATAGAACTTCATACTGGATATTAATGCTATTAGAGATTCATACTGGATATTAGTGTTATTAAAGCTTCATACTGGATATTAATGCTATTAGAGATTCATACTGGATATTAATGTTATTAGAGCTTCATACTGGATATTAATGCTATTAGAGCTTCATACTGGATATTAATGTTATTAGAGCTTCATACTGGATATTAGTGTTATTAAAGCTTCATACTGGATATTAATGCTATTAGAGATTCATACTGGATATTCATGTTATTAGAGCTTCATACTGGATATTAATGTTATTAGAACTTCATACTGGATATTAATGTTATTAGAGCTTCATACTGGATATTAATGTTATTAGAGCTTCATACTGGATGTTAAAGGTATTAGAGCTTCGTTCTGGATATTAATGTTATTAGAGCTTCATACTGGATATTAATGTTATTAGAGCTTCATACTGGATATTAATGTTATTAGAGCTTCATACTGGATATTAATGTTATTAGAACTTTATACTGGATATAAATGTTATTAGAGCTTCATTTTAGATGTTAGTGTTTGTAGAACTAACAGCAGGGGGCACTCTGAACACTCTTTCTTATATCAGTGATGACTCTGGGATATAATGCTCAGTAATTTGTCTAAGCTGGAATGAAGAGGGCTTGTGGGTGGTTGTTATCCATTACTATGAGATGTCTCTGAGGTACTTGTAACCCCCCCCCCCCCCCACACACACACACCTAAAATGAATTTCTGGCCCCGCCACTGACTCTTAAAGCGCCCCCAGGGAGGCCCCCTCCTCAAACACTCACACACCCTCTCACGCCACAGGGGGCCTCATTGTGCTCTTGTCTGATGAATGGGAAACACATGTAAATGCGGCGGGGGAGTGAAGTAGATTAACGGCGACAGGGACAGACTTCGGTGGCGTTGGACGGAGGCCTCAAACACACAGATGGTGCTGCTCATCTGTCACTGATGTCAAACACGGGTCAAAAAGACCAGCTCTGGGCATGTGCATCAGACATCTGATGATTTCAGATTCTAACAGCATCACAGTCACTAAAGACACTCTACATGTAGGTATTGTGATATACACTGAGGAGGCGGAGCTACAGTCTCTCATTAGTGCATATTAATGGTGAGTATTAATAACACACTCTACAGGTGAGGTACGGGAGCTGCTGAGTGAAGAGGAGGTGGATGCAGTGGTGAAGGCAGTGAAGAAGGAGGTGCGCTCTCTGGGCCTGCTGGACACCACGGAGAACTGCTGGAGGTTTTTCATAGGCCGGGTCCATCAGCAGCTCAAGGTCTTTGAGCTCAGCTTCAGTTCATCACTTTAACCCTTTAATACAGAGACAAGGCCTGATTACGGTCATTCTTCATGTTTCATTCTTCACTTCTGTGTGTGTGTGTGTGTGTGTGTGTGTGTAGGTGGTGCTGGGTATGTCTCCAGTAGGAAGCACCCTTCGTGTTCGAGTACGCCGATTCCCAGCTCTGCTCAGCTGCACTACAGTCGACTGGTTTCACGAGTGGCCACAGGAGGCGCTACACTCAGTTAGCCTGCATTTCCTACAGGAGCTCCCAGCCATCGAGGTGCGTTAGTGTTCGGGTTGTGTGGTATGATGGTGTCTGTCATTGGACTGTAGAAATTCATCCACAGCCTGCTTTCCTACGGGATGTCCATGTGTCCATTAAAAGGTCTAAAATGGTCTGAAATTAAATATAAATAAATTACAAATACTACTGAGTTCAGTACAAGCCTGAGTACAAATACTGTCTGATTATAAATACTACTGAGCTCAATACAAGCCTGAGTACAAATACTGTCTGATTACAAATACTACTGAGTTCAGTACAAGCCCGAGTACAAATACTATCTGATTACAAATACTACTGAGTTCAGTACAAGCCCGAGTACAAATACTGTCTGATTACAAATACTACTGAGTTCAGTACAAGCCTGAGTACAAATACTGTCTGATTACAAATACTACTGAGTTCAGTACAAGCCTGAGTACAAATACTGTCTGATTACAAATACTACTAAGCTCAATACAAGCCCGAGTACAAATACTGTCTGATTATAAATACTACTGAGTTCAATACAAGCCCGAGTACAAATACTGTCTGATTATAAATACTACTGAGTTCAATACAAGCCCGAGTACAAATACTGTCTGATTATAAATACTACTGAGCTCAATACAAGCCCGAGTACAAATACTGTCTGATTATAAATACTACTGAGTTCAATACAAGCCCGAGTACAAATACTGTCTGATTATAAATACTACTAAGCTCAATACAAGCCCGAGTACAAATACTGTCTGATTACAAATACTACTAAGCTCAATACAAGCCCGAGTACAAATACTGTCTGATTATAAATACTACTGAGCTCAATACAAGCCCGAGTACAAATACTGTCTGATTATAAATACTACTGAGCTCAATACAAGCCTGAGTACAAATACTGTCTGATTATAAATACTACTGAGCTCAATACAAGCCTGAGTACAAATACTGTCTGATTACAAATACTACTGAGTTCAGTACAAGCCCGAGTACAAATACTATCTGATTACAAATACTACTGAGTTCAGTACAAGCCCGAGTACAAATACTGTCTGATTACAAATACTACTGAGTTCAGTACAAGCCTGAGTACAAATACTGTCTGATTACAAATACTACTGAGTTCAGTACAAGCCTGAGTACAAATACTGTCTGATTACAAATACTACTGAGTTCAGTACAAGCCTGAGTACAAATACTGTCTGATTACAAATACTACTGAGCTCAATACAAGCCCGAGTACAAATACTGTCTGATTACAAATACTACTAAGCTCAATACAAGCCCGAGTACAAATACTGTCTGATTATAAATACTACTGAGTTCAATACAAGCCCGAGTACAAATACTGTCTGATTATAAATACTACTGAGCTCAATACAAGCCCGAGTACAAATACTGTCTGATTATAAATACTACTAAGCTCAATACAAGCCCGAGTACAAATACTGTCTGATTATAAATACTACTGAGTTCAATACAAGCCCGAGTACAAATACTGTCTGATTATAAATACTACTGAGCTCAATACAAGCCCGAGTACAAATACTGTCTGATTATAAATACTACTGAGTTCAGTACAAGCCTAGGTACAAATACTGTCTGATTATAAATACTACTGAGCTCAATACAAGCCCGAGTACAAATACTGTCCGAGAACAGTGCGAGTCGGAGACAGTGGTGAAGACGCCTGAACTGCAGCGCTGGCTACGCCGCTGTGTTTGATCTGACATTGATTCTAGTCTTCAGGACAGTTGTAGTGTCCTCTCCTCACAGTTCTCAGCTCCAGCTCGATCCCTCATCATTAGCTGCACTCTGAAGTGAAGACAAATGGGTGATCACATGCACCACGAGCGTGATGACAGTCTCTCTCTCTCTCTCTCTCTCTGTGTGTAGTGTTGTTTTCGCAGTTCCAGTGTAACGATCACTAAGCAGGATCATTTATGCTAATGAAGCAGCAATGATTAATACACACAGACTGACCCTCTAAGGAGCCACAGCTGTTTCAGGCACAGCCAGACTGTGTGTGCGTGTGTGTGTGTGTGTGTGTGGGAAGACTCCAGAGCAGCTGTTAGCACACAGTCCATCAAGATCATTGTTTTTAGACCACACACACACACACACACTATGTGTCCAAAAGTGTCCGGACAGATAGCCTACTATAGCCGACTACAACCACTATCGAGTCCAAGACAAGTCCAAGTACAAACATTATCGAGTCCAAGAGAAGTCCAAGTCCAAGACAAGTCCGACTACAACCACTGTCGAGTCCAAGAGAAGTCCGAGTCCAAGACAAGTCCGACTACAACCACTGTCGAGTCCAAGAGAAGTCCGAGTCCAAGACAAGTCCGACTACAACCACTATCGAGTCCAAGACAAGTCCGACTACAACCACTATCGAGTCCAAGACAAGTCCGAGTACAAACACTATTGAGTCCAAGAGAAGTCCGACTACAAACACTATTGAGTCCAAGAGAAGTCCGACTACAAACACTATTGAGTCCAAGAGAAGTCCGACTACAAACACTATTGAGTCCAAGAGAAGTCCGAGTCCAAGACAAGTACGACTACAACCACTATCGAGTCCAAGAGAAGTCCGAGTCCAAGACAAGTCCGACTACAACCACTATCGAGTCCAAGAGAAGTCCGAGTCCAAGACAAGTCCGACTACAACCACTATCGAGTCCTAGAGAAGTCCAACTACAACCACTATCGAGTCCAAGACAAGTCCGACTACAACCACTATCGAGTCCAAGACAAGTCCGAGTACAAACACTATTGAGTCCAAGTCCAAATACTCTCCGAATACAAGTAATATCTAGTCCAGTGCATCTAGTCTAAGATGAGTCCAAATACTATTGTGTCCAACAATAAAGTCCAACTGCTTTGAGTTGCAGCCCCTGCTGAGACAGGCGTATGAAGCCCCCCAGCACTGGGTTGTAAGGTTCTCTGGAGTGATGGAGCTCCACTCCGTTCCTTTGGGATGAGTCGGAGTGGCACGGAACGGGATAGAAAGCCGGGCGACTCTGCAGGCTGTGTTTTACCAGCTGTAAGCCATTACTCTACCCAGGCACCAGGGTTCAGATTGAGTCAGTGCAGCCACCTCCCAACTTGGAGATGAATTCAGGATTTATAAGGATGATATTTCAGGGCTGTCACGGCCTGAGTATGTTAAAGAGCGCTTAATCCAGCAGCTCCATCTCTCTCGCTCTCCCCCATCTCCCCCATCTCCCCCTCTACCTCCGCTTCTCCTCCTTTACAGCCCGCCATTCAGGAACCCATCAGTCTTTTCATGGCTCACGCTCACGCCAGCGCCAGGCAGGCCGGAGAGCGCTACTGGCAGAGCGAGCGCAGGCACTACTACAGCACGCCCAGCAGCTTCCTGGAGCTGCTCAGACTGTATGGGGGTCTGCTGGGGGAGAGGGACCGGCAGCTTCAGGAGAAGCTGGAAAGACTGCACTCAGGCCTCCAGAAGCTGAAGACCACTGCTGTGCAGGTACGGGTGGGCGAAAATAGACCCCCCCCCCCACACACACACATTTATTACTCCTTCTAATGTTTAGAATCAGAACCAGGAGCAGAACATCAGCTGCAGATGATCAGAACATGGTTGGAGAGGATTATTCTGGAGGAGTCGGTCTGATTTAAACCTCAGACGTTTAGTCTGGTCTGATCTTGATGGATGGTTGAAGTGAGGGGTGAAGAATATCACCATGGTCAGATCCAGAGAGCTCTCTGAGGCCTTCAGGAAGAAGGGTGGAGATGTTGTAGAGGAGTCTGGGAAGGGGTTTAAACTGATCTTAGAACTGTTAGAGATCAGACGCTGTTCCACTGTCCATTAAATCATCTACAAGAGCTGACCAACATGACCAGGTCAGACCGTCCCCTAGCAAGATCAGTCCAAGCTCAGAACCACAAGATGAGTAAAGAAGACGACTCCAGCAGTCCTCAGATGTTTGAAGCGTCGTCACAGCAGCAGGTAGATCTCCAGTCTAGTCTGATCTACCATCAGTATTATGATAAAATTGCCTTAAACCAGCTATTCAGAACTCCATCAGTACCAGCCGGCCCTCAGGCCGGAGCGCTCTGAAGGCCGGAGGTGTGGATTAGAGCTGTGGTTTAGTTATATTGCACACTGATAGTTTATTCAGAACCCGCTGAAGGCTGAGGTTCTCCTCATAAACCTTGGGTCTCAGAGTGGAGATGATTGCTTCTGCCTCTTTAACCTAGGATTTATTATTTAAATGATTCTGAAATGTTTATGTAACTGAAACCTATTATAAGATACAGAGTGTCCCATCTCCTCCTTATCGCTCTCAACGTCTGTAAGTACAGTCGTCTGCAAAAGTTTGTGCGCCCCTGTTCAAAATGAAAAGTGGAAATAAGTGGATAAGTTCCCTGCAGGAAATGTGGGATTGGGGCTCAGCGGTCTAATGCGCTGCCACTACAGCCCAGGGGTCACGAGTTCAAACCATAGCTACGCTGCTTTGCCATCAGTGTCCAGAGTCAGAGAGAGCACGATTGGCCGCGTTCTCTCTCCGGGTGGGTAGATGGCGCTCTCTCCCCTCATCACTCTTAAAGCGATGTTGGCCGGCCCAGGCGTCACTGTTCGGTGGTACGGTGGAGCTGGGGACCCCGCGCTTTCTTCAGAGTGTGACGGCTGCCTGGATAAGAGGTGGTGTCTAGTGTTGGGAGCATTGCTTGTGCTAGGGGGCGCTACGAAGGGGTGAGTTAACTGCTAGTACCAAATTAGTATAGAAATGTAATGTGTGTGTCTGTGTGTGTATGTGTGTGTGTGTGTGTGTGTGTGTGTGTGCGTATTGGTTAGGTTGAGGAGCTGAAGGCTAAGCTGAACTCTCAGGAAGTGGAGCTGAATGAGAAGAACCGAGCAGCTGAAGCTCTCATCACCAAAATTGGCCGGCAGACGGAGAGAGTGGGCCAGAAGAGGGAGGACGCTGATCTGGAGGAGCAGAGGGTAAACGGGCAGCACAGCCTCTCAGTGGGTCTTCCTCACCCTCCCTAAGAATCGTGGGTAATATTTGTTTCTGTGCAGGTCGCAGCGATCCAGGCGGAGGTGACTCTGAGGCAGAGGGACTGCGAGAATGACCTGGCTAAAGCAGAACCAGCTCTAGAGGCTGCCACCGCAGCTTTAGATACACTCAACAAGGTCACACACCATCACCCCCTCTGTCTTTATTATTAATAATAATGCTCTGTGATATACACTGAGGAGGAGGAGCTACAGTCTCTCATTAGGGTGAATAATAATTAATAACGCTCTAAATGTAGGTATTGTGATCTACACTGAGGAGGCGGAGCTACAGTCTCTCATTAGGGTGAATAATAATTAATAACTCTAAATGTAGGTATTGTGATATACACTGAGGAGGAGGAGCTACAGTCTCTCATTAGGGTGAATATTAATAAAGCTCTAAATGTAGGTATTGTGATATACACTGAGGAGGCGGAGCTGCAGTCTCTCATTAGGGTGAATAATAATTAATAACGTTCTAAATGTAGGTATTGTGATATACACTGAGGAGGAGGAGCTACAGTCTCTCATTAGGGTGAATAATAATGAATAAAGCTCTAAATGTAGGTGTTGTGATATACACTGAGGAGGAGGAGCTACAGTCTCTCATTAGGGTGAATAATAATTAATAACGTTCTAAATGTAGGTATTGTGATCTACACTGAGGAGGAGGAGCTACAGTCTCTCATTAGGGTGAATAATAATTAATAACGTTCTAAATGTAGGTATTGTGATATACACTGAGGAGGCGGAGCTACAGTCTCTCATTAGGGTGAATAATAATTAATAACGTTCTAAATGTAGGTATTGTGATCTACACTGAGGAGGCGGAGCTACAGTCTCTCATTAGGGTGAATATTAATAACACTCTAAATGTAGGTATTGTGATATATACTGAGGAGGCGGAGCTACAGTCTCTCATTAGGGTGAATAATAATTAATAACGTTCTAAATGTAGGTATTGTGATCTACACTGAGGAGGAGGAGCTACAGTCTCTCATTAGGGTGAATATTAATAACACTCTAAATGTAGGTATTGTGATATACACTGAGGAGGCGGAGCTACAGTCTCTCATTAGGGTGAATAATAATTAATAACGTTCTAAATGTAGGTATTGTGATATACACTGAGGAGGAGGAGCTACAGTCTCTCATTAGGGTGAATATTAATAACACTCTAAATGTAGGTATTGAGTTATACACTGTTATATAAATGTACTCTACAGGTGAACCTGACTGAGCTGAAGACGTTCCCTAACCCTCCTAAGGCAGTGATGAACGTGCTGGCAGCCGTGATGGTCCTCTTGGCCCCTCGTGGACGTATTCCTAAGGACCGTGGCTGGAAGGCTGCCAGGGCCTTTATGGGCAAGGTGAATCTGATGTGATGAAAGCCCCGACACCCCACCCCGACACCCCAGTCTGATTCATATCATTCTAATCCACTCTCAGGCCTTGACATACAGACCTTGACAGCATGAGTAGTGCTTTAAATACAGTAGCCTATATTTTCAGAACATCACAGCCGCTGGAGATGAAATACGAATGGGCTCATGAGGTCTGAGGGAGCAC
The DNA here is from genome assembly GCF_030463535.1 of Salminus brasiliensis. Lineage (NCBI taxonomy): Eukaryota > Metazoa > Chordata > Actinopteri > Characiformes > Bryconidae > Salminus > Salminus brasiliensis. The sequence continues at coordinate 45,881,860 of NC_132882.1, forward strand.
GACTTTTATACCTCTGATGAAATAGAGGCATAATGATGGTGACAAGCAGAAAATAAAGACACTGTGGTCAGACACACTGACACAGTACATTTCTGGCCAACACATTCACTGAATATGAGGGTCTCACATTGTTTAATTACAGTAACTGTGTGTGGAACTACCTCCACCATGTTTGAAGGCTGTACTGTAGCCTGGCTAGCTCTCACTGTGAGCTGTAGCAGTGTGTGAAACTACCTCCACCATGTTTGGAGACTGTACTGTAGCCTGGCTAGCTCTCACTGTGAGCTGTAGCAGTGTGTGAAACTACCTCCACCATGTTTGGAGGCTGTACTGTAGCCTGGCTAGCTCTCACTGTGAGCTGTAGCAGTGTGAAACTACCTCCACCATGTTTGGAAGCTGTACTGTAGCCTGGCTAGCTCTCACTGTGAGCTGTAGCAGTGTGTGAAACTACCCCCACCATGTTTGGAGGCTGTACTGTAGCCTTTCCAGAAGCCCAGTGTGTTGCAGAGACATGGTTATCAGGTTGTCCTCAGGGTCACTGCAGTGCGGAAACCATAGTCATGAAGTGACGTTGTTTGGTCCTGCAGTAAGTCTCACAGGTGGGTTCCTGCAGGTGGACGACTTCCTGCAAGCGCTGGTGAGCTACGATAAGGAGCACATCCCCGAGCACTGTCTGACTGTGGTGAAGCAGGAGTACCTCAGCAGCCCTGACTTCCTCCCTGAACATGTCCGCACCAAATCCTACGCCGCCGCCGGCCTCTGCGCCTGGACCATCAATATAGTGCGCTACTACGAGGTGAGGACACAGGAGGAGGATTAAAGTGAACGTCTAGACAAAAAGTAAAATAATGGATTCATGTAATGTATGAGTCATGATTTAAGTTCTTATACTAACAATATTAACTTTCATAAACATTTTACACATTTTACTTATTAATGTTATTAGAACTTCATACTGGATATTAATGATATTAGGGCTTCATACTGGATATTAATGTTATTATAACTTCATACTGGATATTAATGATAATAGAGCTTCAAACTGGATATTAATGTAATTAGAGCTTCATACTGGATATTAATGTTATTAGAGCTTCATACTGGATATTAATGATAATAGAGCTTCATACTGGATATTAATGATATTAGGGCTTCATACTGGATATTAATGCTATTAGAACTTCATACTGGATATTAAGGATAATAGAGCTTCATACTGGATATTAATGTTATTAGAACTTCATACTGGATATTAATAATAATAGAGCTTCATACTGGATATTAATGCTATTAGAACTTCATACTGGATATTAATAATAATAGAGCTTCATACTGGATATTAATGATATTAGGGTTTCATACTGGATATTAATGCTATTAGAACTTCATACTGGATATTAATGATAATAGCGCTTCATACTGGATATTAATGTTATTAGAACTTCATACTGGATATTAATGATAATAGAGCTTCATACTGGATATTAATGTTATTAGAACTTCATACTGGATATTAATGTTATTAGAACTTCATACTGGATATTAATGTTATTAGAGCTTCATACTGGATATTAATGTTATTAGAACTTTTTTGTATTTTCAGGTCTACTGTGAGGTGGCTCCAAAGCGTCATGCTCTTTCGCAGGCCAACACTGAGCTGGACGGCGCTACGGCTAAGCTGCTCAGCGTTAGAAAAAAGCTGGACGTGAGTGTAGTGTATATTCACTTATTGATTAACTGACTATAGAGCCACCATGATCAAAGTAGGGGCTATTATGGAAAAGTTACAGGAGTTTAGCCCCACCCACTTGCTTTGAAGTTCTAGCAGGGGAGTGTTCTAGTAGGGTTTGCTTTTTGAATAAGGCAGCCAAGCAGAACTGAGGTCATTTACATACAGTCTTGTGCAAAAGTTTGTGCACCGCTGGTCAGATGACCCGTCTGCACATTCCCCTACACTGGAACGATAAAAACGTGTCATTTTAAGTATGGCATATGCAAATTTAACAGCACATTAAATATGGTATTATGAATTAATTTATTTTCTTCATGTTAAATTCGGTAAATAAATAAAATTTGTCTAAAATGTGCAGAAAATAATATTTTCGGTTTGTTTTCACTTGTTTTGCCTTTGGAAATGTGTGAAATTCAGGGGTTAAAAAATCAAACATCTAAAAAAGATGAAAGGGATGAATTATGTAAATGAGCGTTATCTTTTTGTGTCTGTGTGTTTCAGGACCTGGACGGCCACCTGCAGAACCTCACGGCTCAGTTTGAGCAAGCGGCCGCCGAGAAGCTGCACTGCCAGGAGGAAGTGACCCGCACCAGCAAGACCATAGAGCTGGCCAATCGGCTGGTGGGAGGCCTGCAGGTACTGGGAGGGTTTTGGAGGGGCAGGAAAGAGCTGCATCACTGGTCTAGAGGAAAGAGCTTCCATCAACATGTGGCTACGCTACACGCTAACGGGGACGTGGTTATGGCCTATAGGTTTGGCTAGCAGCAGAGATGCTGAGTTAGGAAGGAAGGGATGCACCATGACAGAAACACCAGTCGACTGGCCAGAAGGTCAGTGAACTCCGGCCAAACGGAGGCGAGGACAGGAAAGCTATTTCATAGCCCATTAGCCTTTTCACTAGCCTGCCAGCAGGCTGCGTGTCGTCCTGTGTGCTCTCCTTTATACATAATATAATAACCTTATTCATAACTTAATAACTTCAAAGCATTACGAGCTCCTTAATTCTAAATGAACTGTGCTTCAGTGTAAATTCACTTCCAGCTGATTAACTCATTTACATATGTGTGTTAAAGAGCCCGTATCCTATACGTTTAGAAAAAAAGGTTCTTTGAATGGTCTTTTTGGTGCTGTGTCGTGGAATAACAGAACCCTTTTATCAGAACCTCCCAGCTCAGTTTGTAGTGATGTAGAACCCTTTTTGGTGCTGTATTGTGGGACCCTTTTTCATGGAACCCTTTTAACCCCTCACTGCTCAGTTTGAGAGAAAACAGTATATAACAAGGTAGTGGAACCCTTTTGGTACTATGTAGTAGGATAGCAGAACCCTTTTAGTAGAACCCCACAGGCCAGTTTGAGATAAATTGGTGTATATTGAGAAAGTGGAACCCTTTTTTGGTACTATGTAGTAGGATAGTGGAACACCTTTTAATGCAGAAAATAATATATAACGAGATAGTGGAACCCTTTTGATACTATGTAGTAAGATAGTAGAACCCTTTTTGGTGCTGTGTAGTAAGATAGCAGAACCCTTTTAATAGAACCTCACATCCCACTTTGAGAGAAAATAATATATATAACGAGATGGTGGAACCCTTTTTTTGGTGCTGTGTAGTAGGATAGTGGAACCCGTTTTTTGGTGCTGTGTAGTACGATAGCAGAACCTTATAGCCCACTTTGAGAGAAAATAATATATAACAAGATAGTGGAACCCTTTTTGGTACTATGTAGTAGAATAGCAGAACCCATTTAGCAGAACCTCACAGGCCAGTTTGAGAAAAAATAGTATATAAGGAGAAAGTGGAACCCTTTTTTGATACTATGTAGTAAGATAGTAGAACCCTTTTTTTGGTGCTGTGTAGTGAGATAGTGGAACACCTTTTGATGCTATATAATAGCAGAACCCTTTTAGCAGAACCTCACAGCCCAGTTTGAGTGTACATAGTTACATAGGAGAACCCTTTTAGCGCTGCATAGTGGGATAATGTGCTATCTAGAACATTTATTCATGTTTTTTGAAGAATTCTTCAGATCAGTTACTCTGTCATAATAAAGGATTATGCATTAAAGCATTCATGGTTCTGCATATAACCACAGCCTTTACTAAAGAACCCTCTCTTTAGGCCTCCAAAACACGACTCAGCTTTACACGACCATTTCCCATCATCCCTCTTCACTCCCTACGGCAGTCAGATGAGCAGCTGTTGGTAGTTGTGACATCACAAACTCCACGAGGTCAAATCAGGCAGCCCGGCCTCCGTACAGAGGCTGTTCACCTCTGTTCACGCTCTCATTCGGAAACAAAGCCAGGGACCTTCAGCGATGTTTGATATTTGCTCATTAATAATCACTTCTCCAAGGTTACCAAATAAAAGACTTCCATTTCTCCCCGGGATTATCCAAAATCTTTAGCAGCGTTAATGTGAAACAAAATGAGCGCAATATTTCTTTTAGTGGTTTTATTTAAAGCGCTGGCCGCTGTTGTTGGGGGGGAAATGGATGGGCCGAGAACGGGACAGCTCGGCTTTTAAACATATCAAGATAAATGATTTGTCTTTATGCCATTGACCTGGAAGCGATAGTGTTTAGACTAATAAATCAGCCCGTCTATATTTAATCATTAACTTACTGCAAAGCCTCAACAGCTGTTGGAAATTAAAAACACTTCACCCAGGACTGAGTGATATTCCAAGCAATCCATAATACATTAGGCCAAAATTATAGTGATTTTTAACTGTCTAGGAATTTATTATGCGACATGTTCTGGATGCTCGACCCCACGAAGCCGACGCTAGGCAAGATTTATCGCTGCGGGAGCGTCTCGGCGATATTATTGAAGGCCTAAACGAGAGCCAAATTGATGAGTAGTGAAAATGTAACTAAACTTTCAAAGCCGGTTTGGGTGAATTGTGAGTGTATGCTTTATTGCTTATGTTCTTTAGTGTGTGTGTGATCAATGGGGAGGGAACGCAATCAGCAGATGCTCCGTACCGTCATCCTCCTCCACCCACCGCTGTGAAGTCGTCAGGATTCAGTTGTACGGCTTTAGTGTCGCGCTGGTTTCGTCTCGGTGTGTATTTACATGCACAACGTAACGTATAATAGAAGTCAATGAGAAGATAAAGAGTTAAAGGGGTGGTCCGGTGTGTATCACCCTGACCTCTATCTGCTGTATCTGTAGAGTACGGTCCATCATCACAGACCCTCATTTCTACACGATTCCCTGAATTCAGTAAAGAGCAGAAACTCACTGACTCTAATCTCACTGATAATAGAAGTCAGTGGGCAGATGAGTTAAAGGGGTGGTCCGGTGTGTATCACCCTGACCTCTATCTGCTGTATCTGTAGAGTACGGTCCATCACCACAGACCCTCATTTCTACACGATTCCCTGAACTCAGTAAAGAGCAGAAACTCACTGACTCTAATCTCACTGATAATAGAAGTCAATGGGCAGATGAGTTAAAGGGGTGGTCCGGTGTGTATCATCCTGCCCTCTATCTGCTGTATCTGTAGAGTACGGTCCATCACCACAGACCCTCATTTCTACACGATTCCCTGAATTCAGTAAAGAGCAGCTGTGGGTATAAACTGCTGTAGGTGTGTTATAGGTGTGTTATAGGTGTGTAGTACACCTCCTGTGTGTGTGTGTGTGTGTGTGTGCAGTGTGAGAAGGTGCGCTGGTCGGAGGCAGAGCTGGAGCTGGAGGCTCAGCAGAAGACTCTCTGTGGGGATGTGCTCCTGGCCGCAGCGTTCGTCTCCTACGCCGGATATTTCTCTCAGCCGTACCGACAGCAGCTTCTGGAGGACACCTGGAAGCCCTTCCTCCAGCAGCTCAGCGTACGCTCCACCTCACTTTACAGCCCCCTTATCCTACACCTTCACCAGTCCTGTAGCTCTGTGTGCACCACAACTGTCGGGCACACCATCCAGCTCTCACTGTACCTTTCAGACTGATGTATGTAAACGAGCTCTGTTCTGATTGGCTGCTCTTTTACTGACCTCATTTTAAAAGCAGCAAAAAACATTTTATAACTTCAGAAAGTAAAAGCAATGACCGTCCACACGGTGTTACACGGTTACGAATATGGTATTATACTATTAGTATTAGTATTTGGTGCGGGTATTTGGTACAGCTATTTGGTATTGGTATTTGGTACAGCTATTTGGTATTTGTATTTTGGTATTGGTTTTAGTATTTGATATGAGTCTTTGGTATTAGTATTTGAAATTAGTATTTGTATTTTGGTATTAGTATTTGATATGGGTTTTTGGTATTAGTATTTGAAATTAGTATTTGGAACAGGTATTTGGTATTAGTATTTGATATGGGGTTTGGCATTAGTATTTGTTATGGGTATTTGGTATTGGTTGTAGTATTTTATATGGATAATTGTATTAGTATTTGGTATTAGTATTTGGAACAGGTATTTGGTATTTGTATTTGTATTTTGGTATTGGTTTTAGTATTTGATATGGGTTTTTGGTATTAGTATTTGTTATGGGTATTTGGTATGGTTTTGGTAAAAATATTTGGTATTGCTATTTGACATTTGTATTGTTATTGATATTTGGTATGAATGTTGGTATTTAGTATTGGTATTTGATACTGGTATCTGGTAATGATGGTATTTGGTATTGGAATTTGATACTGGTATCCGTTATTGATGGTATTTGGTATTGGTATTTGATACTGGTATCTGGGATTAATGGTATTTGGTATTGGTATTTGATACTGGTAGTGGTATTAATGGTATTTGGTATTGGTATTTGATACTGGTAGTGGTATTGGTATTTGGTAGAAACTATTTCCAAGGGTTAAAACAGTACCTTTGTCCATCAGATCTGCTGCTCTTCAAACAGGAGTGTGTTTTGGGCTGACAGTAGAAATCAGTGGAGCGTTGATGTGAATAGCATCACTGTGCCTTTTCCTCACACTTCCAGCCCCCCGTCCTGCTGACAGAAG